>NC_133663.1:125548533-125726608 GCF_037893015.1 Macrotis lagotis | reverse complement strand
AGAAAATGCAGCTAGGCCATGCAGTGGATAGAGCACTGGCCCTGGAGTCAGGAGGACCTGAGTTTAAATAGGACCTCAGACACATAATAATAGCTGTGTGACCTTGGGCAAGTCACTTAACTCTATTGCCTAGCCAAAAAAAGACAAAAGAAAGTTGCAACTAAATAAAAAATGACCACAGGTTTTACTTAAAACACAAGAGTGGGGGGCGGCTAGGTGGCACAGTGGATAGAGCACCAGCCTTGGAGTCAGGAGTACCTGAGGTCAGATCCTCTGGCTTCAGACACTTAACAGTTACCTAGCTGTGTGGCTTTGGGCAAGCCACTTAACCCCATTTGCCTTGCAAAAACCTTAAAAAAAAAAAGACATAACAGTGGGGAGGAGAGGAGGGTGTGGGAAGGGATTGACAGAGACAAAGGGACAGAGACAGAAAATTTATGAACTTGGTCTTACCATGAATATAGAATTCACTGTCTTTCAGTGCTTACAATTTGCTTCTGCAAAAAAAAAAAAAGTGAAGAGATAAGAAATTCTCCAAAGAACTCAATAGGATCCTGTAAATTAAATTAATTTATCCATTAATATGTAGTCACTTCAGTACAAAAGTGGGTGAAGAATATATTGGAAAATATGGCTCAAGAGTAAGAAATAGGAGAGACCAAAGGCTATGAGATATATACAAAAGCCTTGGGCCTATACATCATGTATACTTTTTTCCTGAGAATATTATAAGGAGGTACTGTACATGATAAATATCAAATAAAATTAAAATGAAATTTAGTAAATATTACAAGACAATAAATGATTCATTCCTGTTGTGGTAGTCATTATGGAATTAGCTATCTATGTACAACCAGACTATCAACTTATTAGAATGAAGATCAAAATTAATACAAAACTAGAAAAATAAAACATGAGAAACAGTTATGGCAAGCAATTAAAACAATTCCAACCTGACATATTTGAACAAGCTATTGACATTGAAGAGTGGGAAATCAATGAATAAAAGGACTTTGCTCCTGATTATAACAATTTCATAAAGAAGTTTAACCAATGTAAATCAATAACCCTAACAAGGAACTTAGAAACTGATTCAGCCAGAAAACACTTGATCTCCATGCCAAGCAAAGAGATATGGCACCAAAGGGCAATATCAGTTTAGAATACAAACTCCTTTGTAAAAACTAATGATGAAGGATGATAAAAGGTTATAATAAGTTTTATTTCAGACAATAGAGAGAAGAAACTTGACAAGAGACCCAACTACACAGTCATCCTAAAAGCTATCAAAGGGTAAAACAAAAAGGAAACAAAAATTTTAAATACCTTTAAAAATATCTATGAGTTTCATACATTTTTCACAGTCAAGAACAATAGAACTACTATATTTAGGTTCTATCATATTCATACTTAAGGAAGTAGAAATAGTACTGAAGAAATAAAGACGGGAAAGGCACCTTATTTATACAGTTAAATATATATTCAACATTAAAATATATAATAAATATTTCTTACAAACTTTAAATGGAATACTTCATCTCTGATGAGTCTACATCAGATATAAAGATAACAGTGACTATAGGCTAAGTTCAAGCAGTTTTTATTATCTTTGATTTATTCTTTTGATCTTTTTATTATCTTTCCTGAAAGTCTTTCCTGTAAACTCTATCCTCAAGAACAAAGATTGAGTTGTTTTTCATCATTTTATTCCCTCTAACTCTCATGGTGTTTTGCACATAGTAGGCACTTATGAAATAGTCCTTGAATTGAATTGAACCCCTTACTTTCTTCATTAGTACTATGCTCAGGTCTTACTCTTTCCAGTGAATTTTTCCACATGTTTTATCAAAAGGAATATGGGAAATAGAAAGAAAGAAAATGAAGGGAGGAATGGAGGGAGGAAAGAGAGAGAGAGAGAGAGAGAGAGAGAGAGAGAGAGAGAGAGAGAGAGAAGAAGAAGAAGAAGAAGAAGAAGAAGAAGAAGAAGAAGAAGAAGAAGAAGAAGAAGAAAGAAGAAGAAGAAGAAGAAGAAGAAGAAGAAAGGAAGGAAGGAAGGAAGGAAGGAAGGAAGGAAGGAAGGAAGGAAGGAAGGAAGGAAGGAAGGAAGGAAGGAAGGAAGGAAGGAAGGAAGAGTTGCACCTAAGGTGTTACTGGATATTGACCTGGGCCATGATGAAAATTTAGGAGTCATTCTAGACCACAAAAATGCAATCTCTCTCTCTCTCTACCTCTGTCTCTCACCCTTCCTCTTCCTCTCTAATTTTGTTTGTCTCTTGTCTCTGTTTCTCTCTCTCTCCTCTCTCTCCTCTCTCTCTCCTCTCTCTCTCTCTCCTCTCTCTCTCTCTCTCTCCCTCCCTCTCTCTATCTCTTTTTCTGTCTCTATGTCTCTCTGTCTCTGTCTCTGTCTCTGTCTCTCCCCCGGATGTAGCCAACTCATTCAAGCAAACAAAGGCAATTCTTAAATTTTAGTTAGCATTTGTATCTCAGAAATTGGCAAACCATACAGATCAGGACTTGATTTATTGTTTTGTTGATTTCTAGACTTGAGAAAAGTGAAGGAGAAAAAATGTTAATAATACAAATTAAGCTTAAAACTTTAAAGCATGTCCAGTTTATTTCTTTTCCTTCAGAGAACCTGTTGTTAAACATTTACCAGCATATTCCTCTATCTAATAAGTAAGTACAGCAACCACTCACTCACAAGATTAACTCTCCTGTTTATCAACTCTGTTTTGGGGCTGCTTATTCTTCCTTTAGTAGCCTGGTGGTCCTCTGCTTTTGGTGTAGACATTCAAATCATTTCAGCCCTGTTGAGACCTTGAATTCTCAAATACAGTAGAAACACCAGCCTCAGCATCCCCATTGTAAGGGGCTATAAGAATGCATTACCACACCTGGCCATACAAATGCATTCTCAAGGAAACCAGAGTTGGTAGTTTTAGCAAGTTCATTGCATTTAACAATACATACAAATGCTCCTCACTCAAAACACTTAAAGAATTATTTTGTTCACTTTGATCTAAGTTACTGGCAGTTATTCAGGTCATTAAATTCCACATGGAAGTCCTTGATAAAAATAAGATGCAACTGATGATTCTATTAAGTGACCCTTCTAACAATGAATTCTGGTAAGTCACAGACAAAAAAGAGGACAGGAAAAGATTCAAATGGCCCCTCTGTTCTCATTATTGCTGCTGTTCTTGTTTTTTTCACTGAATGTCTTGAAAGAACTACCCCCTCAATTAGTGAGAAGTAGTCCACCTTAATACTGATCTGGTCCATTTCTGGTAATGGAATAGATTAAACTATACCCTCTCCCGTAATATCTGATCATGCCAATCATTCAGCAAGCATTATTGTTTTTAATGTGTGCTAAGCTAAACATTGGAAATGAAAAGAAAGGCAAAAGCACAGTCCCTGACTTCAAGGAGCTCACATTCTTATACACATATACTGACAAAATGAGCACAAGAGATTACATTCTATAAAGGGAAAGGACATATATGTGTATGTATGTATGTGTTTGAATGAGTATATGCACATATATATAGGTATGTATATACATGTGCTTGTAGATAGATATATAATACATATATCTTGGCTCAAAAGGTCAATTATATGAAGTTCTATTCTCATTGAGAGTCACTTTTGTGAGGAGTGAGCAGAATTAGTGAGAACTGGAGAAAAGAGAGTTTAGGTTCTTTTGGCTTGCAGAATTAAGAAAGAAGAAACATCATTCCAATCTCTCTTCAGGTCCCTGAAGGAAGAGACTAGAAAGAAGCTGACATCTGGCTCAGTTTGTTACACTAGAGACTTCGGGGAATTTCTCCTTTGGGATGCTCTCTCAATTGAGCTAAATGAGCTCAATGGGAGAGCTCATTTACTCCATAACCTACTACATATATATTCACTTATGTATATTTTCTCTTATTTCTGTTCTTCTATCAACTTGGATAAATGACTTATTTTGCTATTTGCAGTGTGTGTTTATTGTAGAATTGGAATCTGAGAGTCAAATTTTTGTCATTTACTTGGGGCATTCCTTTCCCCTTATAGAATAATGATCAGGAGTATAGATGCCACCTAAAAATTATTTCCCCAGACTAACAACATTTAAGGAAGTAGATAGATATAATTCTAGTTTGGTCCCTTCCTCCTGCTTTCATTCCTGATGGGAATCAAAGTCTTCCTTGGGAAAAGGGTGAGGGGAGAAGTTGTTAGAAATATCCATTCCTTTGGAAATTGAGGGGATGTCCATCAATTGGGGAATTGGCTGAACAAATTTTGCTATATGTATGTGATGGAGTTCTATTGTTCTGTAAGAAATCACAAAGGAGGGGACAGTTGGGTAGTACAGTGGGTAGAGCACCTGCCCTGGAGTCAGGAGGTCCTGAGTTCAAATTCGACCTTAGACACTTATAATTACCTAGCTCTGTGAATTTGGGCAAGTCACTTAACCCCCACTGCCTTGCAAAAAAAATAAAAATTAAATTAAATTTAAAAAAAAAAGAAATCATGAAGATGGATGGGATTTCAAATAAGTCTGTAATGAATGATTTGCATGAACTGATGCTGAGTGAAGTGAGCAGATTCAGAAGAATATAATACACATTTACAGCAATATTATGTGATGATCAACTATGATGGATTTGCTCATTTCGGCAGTACAATAATCAAAGACAATTCTAAAGGTCTTATGATGGAAAATACTGTACATATCCAGAGAAGAAACTATGGAGACTGAATGCAGACCAAAGCTTACTATTTTCAATTTTTTAAATTTGTTTTATATTTCATGATTTTCCCCCCTCTTGAGTTTTATTTCTCCTTTTTTTTGTTCTGATTCTTCTTTCACAGCCTGATTGATATGAAAACATGTTTAACAGTTATACAAGTATAACCTATATTAGATTGTTCTCTGTCAGGGGAAGAAAGGAAAGGGAGAAAAATGTGAAACTCAAAATCTTATAAAAATGATTGTTGAAAACTCTTAGCATGTAGTTGGAATAATTAATTAATTAATTTGAAATATTTCCAAAGGGGGAAAAAAGAAATATCCATTTTTGTCTCCTTGTAAGGGAGGGAAGAAAATAGCAAATCTGGGGAAATCTCTTGTATTAGGTAATGAGAGTTTAGCTGAACTTTGAAGGAAAGTAGGGAAGCTAAACTAAGGAGGTGAGAAAGGAAAATGTTCTAGTCCTGGAGGATAACCTGTGCAAATACCCTGAGGGAAGAGATGAAGTGTCATATGTAAGAAACAGCAAATAGTCTGTTGAAGCTAAACCACAGAGGACATGGCTAGGAGTGAAGTATAAGATAGAATGTTAGAAAGAAGTCAGGTTGTCAAAGGCTTTAAAAGCCAAATATAGCACTTGATATTTGACTCTATAGTTAATAGGAAGTCACTGGAGTTCATTGAGCAAAGAAATGTGGTTTAGAAAAATAACTTTTCCAGTTGAAAAGAGGTTGGATTGGAGTGAGAAAATTCTTGAGACAAGAAGACCAATTTGAAGACAATACAGTGTTAGGTGAGAGATAAGGCCTGTCTGTTCTAAAGTATTCATTGTATGAGTAAAAAGAAGGTGATACATGAAGTGCTGTTGTGAAGGTAGGAACCAAAAGTTTTTACTAACCTCAGATTGAATATGTGTAGCGAGTTCAATTAAGGAGTTAAAATGACACTGGGTTACAAACCTGGGTGATTTGAGACAATAATAATATACTTTAAGATACTGAAAAAGATAGGAAGAGGAGTCAGGGAAGAAAGATATTAAGTTCAATTTTGAATATATTGATTTTGAGATGTCTATAGACAAGAGTCAGCAAACTAGGACCTGAGAGCAAAATCCTGGCCTCCACCTGTTTTTGTACAATAGAGAACTAAAAATGATTCTTATATTTTTAAATATGACAAAGTTTCATTTACAAATGTGAAAAACATTATCTCATAGAATTAAATGAAAATGGTCAGTAAGTCAAACTTGGCCAACAGAATATGGTTTGTTAACCCCTGCTGTAGTACAGGCAATTCAAGATGTCACAAAGGTATTCAGCAAAGAAGGACAGGAACTCTGGAGAGATTTTGGGACTAGATATATCTATCTAGGAATCACCTGCATAGAATTGATCACTGAAACTGTTGAAACTGATGAGAACAAGTGAAAAGGAAGTAAGGAAAGCCCATGACAGAGCCTTGGGGGATACCAGTGTTTATTTAGCATGACCAGAATGAAGATCCACCAAAAGGGAATGGGAAGGGGAAAATGTGATGGATAGGAGGAGAACTAAGAGTGAGTAAAGTCATGAAAATCTAGAAAGAAAAGAACATAGAGAAGGAGGTGGTGATCAACAATGTCAAGAATGCAGAAGAGTTGGACCTGGGTTCAAATCCGGTCTCAGACACTTAGTAATTACCTAGCTGTGTGGCCTTGGGCAAGCCACTTAACCCCATTTGCCTTGCAAAAAACCTAAAAAAAAAAAAAAAAAGAAACAAGAATGCAGAAGAGTCAAGAAACATGAAGTTTTTTTTAAAGGCCAATTAAGAGATCGTTGGTAATTCTGGAGAGGGTAGTGAGACTGGAAACCAGGTTACCAAGGGTCTAGAAGTGAGAAGATAGAAGTGGAGGCAACAATTATAGACTTTTTTTTAAGAGTTTGACCAAGAAAAGAAGTATCAGTCATTAACTAGCAGAGATGGATGGATAAAGTGTTTTTTAAGGATGAAGGGATGGGTAAATGGTTAAGTTTGTGAGCATTAAGGAAGAAGTCAGTAGAAAGTCAGAGTTTGAAGATTAATGAGAGAGTGGTCATAATTGCAGGCCTAACTGTGAAGACAGGATGGAATGAGATGGGATGGGATGGGATGGGATGGGACTCCAGGGCCGGTGCTTTATCCACCTGTGCCACCTAGCCACCCCATGTATACCACAATTTCTTAAGCCATTCCCCAATTGAAGGACATTCACTTAATTTCCAATTCTTTGCCATCACAAACAGGGATGCTATGAATATTTTTGTGCAAATGATATTTTTACCCTTTTTCATAATCTCTTCAGGGTATAGACCCAGTAGTTGTTCAGATAAGGATTTTCAGTCACTTCAAGCTCTTCAATTTTTCCCCCTTATCAAATTTGAGTAGCTTCCTAATTTCATCTCTTCTCTTTATTTTAGACTTTAGGATGTTTTGTTTTTGTTTGTTTGTTTGTTTTATTATTTTATTGCCCTGAATTGGTCAGTAATAAATTGTTGTGTGAGTTAAGGTTGAAAGTAACTGTTGGGGGAGGCTAGGTGGCACAGTGGATAAAGCACCGGCCCTGGAGTCAGGAGTACCTGGGTTCAAATCCGGTCTCAAACACTTAATAATTACCTAGTTGTGTGGCCTTGGGCAAGCCACTTAACCCCATTTGCCTTGCAAAAACCAAAGAAAAAAAAGTAACTGTTGACAAAAAAAAAAAAACAGTATTAAACTCTTTCCTGTAACTTTTGTGGTAATTTCTTGACTTTGTTATAATATTATGCTGGAATATAATACAAATATTTACATCTTGAATCCATTTCATATACCCTTGCTTGCCTGACTGACTTGGTGATCAACAGTATCTAAATTCAAGCTTTTCTGTTAGCTGAGACATCTTTATTTCTGGTTTGTTCCAAAGTATCTGACATTATCATAGTCTCTGAACTCAAAAGAAAATCACTCAATCAGTTTTGCACAGTGTCGAGCTAATCATCTTGAGAGACTCAAATAGAGACCCTTTGCCACCCCATCTATTTCTTAGATTCATGTAATTTAATCACATTGACAGGGGTGCTTTCTCAATCAGTGGTATCAACAGTACCTAACCAGAAAAAAATTTCAAAGTTCCTGCCAAGCCTTTACAACTAGCATGGTGGTTATAGGTGGTTATAGGATCAGTGATATGTCTAAGTGATTCTGAAGAGCAAATTCAACTGATAATTGATGGCAAATTACTATACAACTAATTGAGTTAAATAAATTATTTTGTTATCTGTATTGTATTGTATTTGGTCCTGGGTAACATTCTTCTCTCACAATATGGACAATTGTTGGTCATTATCATAATTACTATCCCATTTTCATGTTTTTCAGTGGTGTTCAGATAAAAATAATGCAAGGACAAGACACTATGCTACTGTTAATTTTTTTTAGTCAATATTCTATGGACTGATGCATAGGTGGATAAAACAGTGGGGTAAGTGTGTTTGTGTATGTAGTTTAACAAAAATATTAGGCAATAACTTCATTCGCTATAGGATCACTGAAAGTCATTTCAGTACAACTCCAGGAATAGACAGGACAAAAGATGTTTAGCTCATCATCCTTTTGATCTCCTTTTGATCTGTGCTTTGAAAGTTTTTCTTCCAAGTAGCTTGGAGATAATGATATTTGTGATATGTTACCTATTCATAATTTTTTTCTTTTTTATAAATCAATGATATAAGTGACAGTGAAGAACAAATTCAACTGGTGATTCATGACTGTTTAACAGTACAGTTTTTTGAGTTACTTAGATATTTTGTGGTCTGTATTTTTATATGGTTATTTTCATCTGTCAATTAATGAAAGATAGTGAGTTTAAATGTATAATTCTGACCATCAAGTCATGTATTGTTAGGTTTTGGATAATTGTTAAATTTTTACAGCCTTCAATGCTGACCTTTCTGAACCATTTTCTTGTATCATCCTCGGTTCCTTAAGGATAACCTTAATTCTGGTGGAAATGGCCCAATTCTGAATAGTCATAATAAGCCACACCTTTCATATAAACAAATCTATATTACAGTCTTTGTTTGTTGACATATTGTTAACTGAGTTTGGGGATATCACCTGTGGAGGGCCTTTTGATTCCTCTTTTGAATATTAGCCATGAGACTCCATCTCAAGACAATGTCTCTGGTTATATTACATAAATCCAGTGGTGGGTACCTATTTTCAACAATTATTATTGCTCCATGATGTAATGTCTGCTTACTATTACAATGGTACTTTTTATAATTATTATTATTATTTAGAATTTTGGACTCACTATCATGATCATGATCATAATTATAGTCTACTGAAGCAAGAGAAAACTATATCATACACTTAAAGTCCTATGAATGATTGCTCCAAAAATTATTACTTTCCACACAAAACTCTCTTTGGAAGCTGTAAATACTATATTTTCCTAAAACAAATATTAAAGGGGATAAATAATTTTAAGAAGTTGGTTTTTAAAATTATTTTTAAAAGATTCCTTGGAGAATCTGTGTCTTGGACTTGGTAGCCATTCAATAAATGTTTGTTGAATTGAATAGAATTGAATTCCTTAATGGCAAGTTTAAGTGAAAATAAAAGTTCAAAAAAAGTTCAGGGCCTCCTTGAAGGACTTTTTAATGTTCGAACATTTGGTGTTAAGGGTTGTTGTTTTGTTTCATCTGTTATACATTAACCTGAATTTGGTAAGAATTAGACCTTTCGAAAGCTACTGTTTATGCTTCCTAATTGTAACAAATAAGTAGTACTTTAAACATTTCCTGAAGTAATAACTGCATTTCAACATGAGTTTTAGCCCATTTAGAAATACTATCATACAATTAGTAGTCAGCAAGCTATGAAATACAGGTGTGCCTCATTTTGAGAAAATGTCACAAAATAGATTTGCAGATTAGGAGGCCAGTACAGAATTTACCTCAAGGTCTCTTCAAAAACTGATTTCAATCATTCTACATGGAATTTAAATCATGATCCAATTTTCCAAAATGTAATTTTACACATTTAATTATTGTGTAAAGTAAAACTGTGAGGAAACTATTGCATAATTTTATTTAAAAACTAATTCCTGTTTAATTGTGTTTTAAAATGTTCAGATTTTTTAAAAATTCTTTTTAAAATGTCATTTATGGAAATGTACATAATTTGTAGTGATTTGTAAAAATGCTGAAGCCATGTATCTTATCTGTTGGGATAAATGAGTAAATGACAATAATAATAGCTCAAATTATTATAATCAAGTTTACAAAACTATTTGTTTTCAGTAACCTTACAAGAAGGATAATACATTATTATTCCCATTTTTCTCTGTAGAAACTGAGGCTTAGAAAAGTTAAGCCAACTTTTACAATGGATAGAGAATTAGACTTGGAGTCAGTAAATTCAAGACCAGCCTCAGTCACTGACTAGCTAACTGAGCCTGGGTAGGTCATTTAATCTGTTTGCCTCAGTTTCCTCATTTATAAAATGAGGACAACTATAACACTTACTTTCCAGGGTTGTTTGAGGATCACATTAAATAATAATTATAAAATATTTAGGACAGTGATAGACATATAGGACGTGCCATATAAATATTAGCTATTATTATTTACTATTATTACTTAACTGCTGCCTGATTCAGTTTACTCATTTGTAAAATGAGAATAATATTAGTACCTACCTCTTAGAGTTGTTATGAGGATCAAATAAGAAAATACTTGTAAAACATTTTGAAAAACTTAAAATATAGCATTTTATAGCTTAAAATGCTATAATTATTATTTACTCCAAACACTATTTGATTTTTAAGTTGCAGAACAAGGATTAAATTTCAGGTCTAGCAATACCAATACCAATACCAATACCAATACCAATACCAATACCAATACCAATACCAATATCACTTCCATTCTACCAAACTGACTGGTTCTCAAGATTGTTTTAAGAGTCAAGGGGGAGGTAGTGGTGTAGTGGATAGAGCACCAATTCTGGAGTCATGAGGACCTGAGTTCAAATTTGACTTCATACACTTATAAATTATCTAGTTGTGTGATCTTGGGCAAGTCACTTAACCTCATTGCCTTGCCAATAAAAGAAAAAAAATGAAGCATCAAAAGATATAATGCACATAAAAGTTGTAAAAGCAAGAGATGATGTGCTTAAATTGCATTTAAACTGCAAAGTGCTATATAAATATAAGCTATTATTATGCTCTTCCCAATTGGAATAGGACCCTTTTTTTTGCTCTTTCAGTTGATCAAAGAAGATAAAGAACCTTACAACAGAACCAAGTCAGATGGCAAAAGAAAAAATTTTTCCTCTGTACAAAAGGCAAATGGAGGACAGTCAAGATAAATTTGAAGTGAGTACTCAGAGAAAAAAAGATTGATGGCTAAGGAACTCTGGACCCGGAGTCATGAAAAACCAAATTCAAATGACCACAGACATTTTCTAGTTGTATGACCCTGGGCAAGTCACTTAACCTCTTTTTTGCTTCAGCTTCCCCATCTATAAAGTGAGTATAATAATATTTACCTTCTTGAATTGGTGTGTGGATAAAATGGTATAAATCTGTAAAGACCTTTACTAACCCTAAAACACTAGCTATTATTAAAGAAGTAATTCAACTTCTCTGACGATCTAAAAGCAGCTGGTATTTTTTTTTTAAATCAATACCTGTATTGAGGAAATGCCTGCCTCAGAAATCTTGTTGTAAAAAGCACCAGGGAATGAGTATAGTCTGCTAGGATTTTGAACAGAAATGGATTCAAGGTGGGAGGTGCCTGGTTTACCTACTGAGTAAAATGAATGAGCTTTGTGACCGCCTGTGGCCATTCAGAGACCTTTTCACTTATTTCCATATTAACAATAGTAATCTGGATTGTTGAAGCTGTAAAAAATTGACCTTTGGTTAAAATGAACATTAATATGCTTTTTAAATTTTTCTGAGAGACTAGAGGGACCCTTAGACTGTTGACTATAAAAACTGCCTAGAGTAATAGCAATTTATTTGCCTAGTGAATTTTGTTAACATACTATTCTGCTTATATCTGGTAAAGAAGACCAATATTAAACTATGACTGATGGGGGAGGAGAGGTAAGAAGCAATTATTTAGTGCCCATTATGTGCCAGAGTGTTACATGTATGTAAATATCCAATCTGAACCTTGCTTCTAACATCAAACCCTACACCTAACTTTTACAATTTTTTAAATTTGCATTTTGAAATTACTAAAGTTCCATTCTAAAATCTTTCTGTGTCATATTTTCTATATTGCTGTTGTTGTTTTATTTTTAACTATGCCAAGTCTTGTGCGTCTCCTGTGATTTGTACCAAGCTAAAAGTGTGTGTTTGTTTTAATAATATTTTTTACCTGTTACATGGAAAGAAAAATTTTAACATTCATTTTTTAAAATTCTTAAGCTCCAAATTTACTTTCTCCCTCCTTTACCACCCCTCTCCCTGAGATATGAAGCAATTTGAGATCAATTATACATGTTCAATTATGTAAAACAAATTACCATATTAGTCATATGAAAGAAGACACAAACCAAAAAGGGAAAAAATGGGAAAAATACAGAAAGTAGAAAATAGAATGCTTTGATCTGCATTCCTAAGTTCTTTCTCTGGAGTTGGATAGCATTATTCATCATGAATCCTTTAGAATTGCCCTGGATCATTTTATTGATAGAATAGTTAAGTCATCCACAGTTAATCATCGTTTAATACTACTGTTGCTATTCAAAATGTTCTCTTGGTTCTGTTCATTTCACTTTACATTAGTTCACATAAGTCTTTCCAGATTTGTCTGAAATCTGACTGCTCATCATTTCTTATAGCACAGTAATATTCCATTATAATCATGTACCACAACTTCTTCAGTCATTCCCCAATTGATGAGAATCTCCTCAATTTTCAATTCTTTGCTATTTCAAAAAGAGCTACTATAAACAGTTTTGTAAAAATAAGTCATTCCCTCTGTCCGAACCCCAACTCCCCACTTTTTTTAAAAGTCTCTTTGGAATATAGATTCAGCAGTGATGATATTTGTCTTTCATTCTTGAAGAAGACCATGACATTAGGGAGGTGATGCCATGACAAACACATGAATTGAATTTTAGTGAAGGGTTGTTTTCCTAAGTCACAGTCTCACTTTCTCCTCCAAAGTCACCTGGGTCCAGTGGCCAGTTATGGATCAGGATGACTGGATGTGAGGCAATCAGAATGTGACTTGCTCAAGGTCACACAGCTAGTAAGTGTCAAGAGTCTGAGGTCTGATTCAATCTCCTGTCTTAATTCCAAGGTCAATCCTCTATTCACTGAGCTACCCAGATGCCCTACTTAACAATGGTATTTCTGGATGGAATGGTATGCTCACTTTCTTAAAAGGTTTGGAGTTAGGACCTGGCAATGTACTTACTGTGTCTGTGATCTAAAAATCAAGACTAATAAAGTTCAGGAAAGCTTATGACTAGATATCACCAAGTGATGAGTTCTACTCATTGTAGAGGGATTAATATCTTTATTAGTGGAGGAAATGCCCACAAAATTGAAATTTCTGATATCTTGGGCTAAATTTGTAATGTAATCATACTAACTAGGGACTTATACCCAAACAATTATAATAATAGCAAGAAATGAAAGCTAGTAACAGAGTAAGAAAATAGAAACATATAGATTAATAATAAAAGTCTGATAATTTAGAACTTTTTAGTATAGGAGTGAAAAATAAGATCTGGGTGGAAATTCAAACAAGGCTGAGTAATCTTTGAAACTAATACCGTATTATATTCCATGGTATGGAAACCAGTGTTCCATCTTCCACCATCATGCAATTGTACAGGTTATTTTCCCATTTCTGGAATGCTCTCCCACCTTACTTCCACCTCTTAAAGCCCCTATCTCCCCTCAAAACTCTGCTGAAATATTACTTCCTTCAAGAGACCTTTCTAGATCAACCAACTGTTAATGCCCACTCCCAATCACTATTTCTTATTTTGTCCTCTTATATTATTCACTCTGAGAATGTGTTGTATTGTCCCAGGAGAATAAAACTTCATTGAGAACAAGGATGTATAAACAGCATTTTAGTAAGGATATTATTAAAGAATTCAAAAAATATTTCAATGATAAAAAGGGTGAACTTCAAGCAACCTGGAATATTCTCTTTTATGAGATGACTTCATTTCCAATGTAATCCCATAAATAAATATCAGAACCTTCTGATAGAATGTAAGCTTATTGAGAGAAGGGGCTATTTCAGTTTTGCCTTTTTTATCTCCCACAATTATCATAGTGCTTGGTAGTTTATTGTTGAATAATGAATTCTTCATCCACTGATCAGTCTTTGGTATGGTAGTATAACCCTACAAGTTATCTCCCAGTACCTAGCTCTATATGCAAAGAGTTTAATAACTTAGATGTACTGATCTGAAATGAATTTGACTCAAGATCCCATTCATAGAACCTGGGAAACCTTTATTCTATATAGTCTTGAAAACACTAATTCCCTTCTTGATAACAGACAATAAACATTTATGGAGGATTGTTTTTTTATTGATTTATGTTATTGATTATTTATGGTGGTTTTTTTTACAAATACAATTTTCAATTATTAATGATAGTTTTCAACATTCATCTTTTTGTAAGCTTTTGATTTCCACATTTTCTACTTCCTTCCTTCCCTCCCTCTCCCCATGACAGCAAGTAATCTGATACATAAACATGAATAATCATGTTTAACATATTTTCATAATTGTCCAGTCATGAAAAGAAGAATCATAATGAAAGGGAAGAAAAATCATGAGAAAGGAAAAAATCATACAAGTTTTAAAAAGCAAAAATAGCATCCTTTGATCTGCATTCAGACTCCATGTTTTTCTCTGGATATAGATTGGTATTTTTCAGCACAAGTCTTTTGGAATTGTTTTTGATCACTGGAACTGCTGAGAAGAGCTAAGTCCATCATAGTTGATCATCACCCAATGTTGCTATTAATGTGTACAATTCTCCTCATTTCATTTAGCACCAGTTCATGCAAATCTTTCTAGACTTTTCTGAAATCCATTCATTCATAATTTCAAACAGAACAATCATCCCTTGCATGTACCATAATTTGTTCAGTCATTCACCAATTGATGGGCATCCTCTTTATTTCAAATTCTTTGTCTCTACAAAAAAAAAAAGAGCTGCTATAAATATTTTTGTACTTGAGGGTCTTTTTCCCTTTTTTTGGGATTTGGGATACAGATCAAATAGTGGTATTGCTGGATCAAAGAGTATATAAGTTTTATTGATCTTTGGATAGGAGTTCCAAATTTCCAGAAAGATTGGATCAGTTCACAACTCCACCAGGATCGAATTAGTGTTCCAGTTTTCTCATATCCCCTCCATCAATGATCATTTCCTTTTTTTGTTATTTTAGCCAGTCTAATAGGTGTGAGAGTTGTTTTAATTTATATTAGGGCAGGGCAGCTAAGTGGCACAGTAGATAAAGCACTGGTGTTGGAGTCAGGAGGACCTGAGTTCAAATCTGTCCTCAGACACATAATAATTACCTAGCTGTGTGACCTTGGACAAGTCACTTAATCAGTTTACCTTGCAAAAAAAATTGCATTAGGGCAGTTAGGTTGCATAGTGGTTAGAGCACTGGCTCTGGAGTCAAGAGGCCTTGTGTTCAAATTTAGCCTCAGACACCTACTAGCTTTGTGTGATCTTGGGCAAGTCACTTAATTCTGGTTGCCTTGCATCCAGGACCATCTCCAGTTGTTCTGATCTATATCTGACCACTGGACCCAGATGGCTCTGGAGAAGGAAGTAAGGCTTGTGACATAGCACAGCAGTCCCCTCACTCAATTCACTTGCATATATCATAGTATCACTTCTCTGATGTTATTGTCTTCTTTGAGAATGAAGGACAAGCAACAATTTGCATTTCTCTAATCAATAATGATTTAGAGCATTTTTTCATTTGACTATTAATAGCTTTATTTCTTCATCTGAACAATGCCTGTTCATATCCTTTGACCATTCATGGAAGGTTTTAACTGAAGAACTAATGAACGGTTAATTCCTAGCCCCAAAGGACACACATCAAAAAATTTCCCATTGTCACTTACAAACCATTAGTACTTCCTTTGGGGAATTCATGCCAAAGCTACTGAGTTTCCTTGAAGAAAGAAAATAAGTTCAAAGCAGGTTTTAGTAATGCAATCTGATGCTATGCGCATCTACTTCAAAATCTCCACTTTCTTTCAAATAGGCTGAATAAAACTCCAATGTTCTTTGAGTATTTTGGAAGAAAAATTTTAACTCAAAGCACCAGAAGCCAGTGTTTCCAGTGGTCACTGATGCACCCCAAATGTTGTACCAAGCTCTTCTCCATGAACACTTGATTGCAATTATTGTAATCACCTTAATGGGACTGCAAGAAGAGAAATCCTAGCATAGAATTTCTAGGAAATAGTGGGGTGGCTAGGTGGCATAGTGGATAAAGCACCAGCCTTGGAGTCAAGAGTACCTGGGTTCAAATCCAGTCTCAGACATTTAATAATTACCTAGCTGTGTGGCCTTGGACAAGCCACTTAACCCCATTTGCCTTGCAAAAACCTAAAAAAACAAAAAAAAAAACAAAATTTCTAGGAAATGATATATGAAAAGAAAAATAAAAACAAGGAAATGGCATAGAACTCATGATCTCTGCCTTCTGGAAACTTGCAATCAGATTCATTTGGTTTATAAAGCACTAGGAAGAAACAATTTCCCATTAATGACCTATCTAAAAATCACAAAAATCAAATTTTGGAATACAAAGAAAGATCATTCCTAGACTTCTGCAGTTGCAAAGTTTTCATTTCATTGCTTAATCTTTGTTCTTCTAATTCTTATATGTCTCTGATGTTTGCATTTACTACTCAATTACCAATACATTTTTAAGTCTCTTAAACTTTTGACCTTCAATCTTCACAATTTCAAGAGGATTTTAATAATCCCTTTCATTTACCTGGTGTCTAAAATGAGTTCTTCCATCAAAAATTCTTTTAAGTAGTCCATACCCCATAGCCAGGTGACCTTCCTTTTAGAAATAATCAATAAGGCCTGTGTAAGTAACATATGTAGTATTTATTTTATACGGGAGGAAAAGTATGTATTTTATAGGGGAGGGAAAGTCTGTATTTCGAGAAACAAGAGAATTTCAAGAAGCTGCAATCTTTTGAGAAATGTAAGAATTTTCATCTAATATCTTTTTTTTGGGTGGGGGGTATGGTCCTCATGCCTTCCTCCCACTCCATTGTTTTATCCTTTTTCTTTCAGAGCAAAGACTTTTATTTTTTTCTCTTTATATCCTTAGTACCTAGTGCTAAGGCACTGGTCAGATTTTTAATAAATACCAATTGATTAATTGATTGATTTTACAGTTCTGGAGCCTGCTGGGAAGCAAAAATTCAGACCACTTAGGATCCTTTCAGTGAGCATTAAATAAAGTAGCATTTATTAAGCATATACTTAATAATGAGAATTAGAGTGAAAAACCAAAGAAAGACCATAGAAAACATGGTACCCATGAGCTACTTACAAATTGCAGAAGTTCTAGAGATGCTCCCCCAATCAAAGAACAGAGTTGGAAGAGACCTTAGAATTCTAATTTTAGGAGTGGCTAGGTGGCCTCAGACACTTAATAATTACCTGGCTGTGTGACCTTGGGCAAGTCACTTAACCCCATTACCTTGCAAAATAAACAGAATTCCAACTTCACCCCCTAATTTTACAGATGAGAAAATTAACACCAAGCAAATTATGTAATTTGCCAAAGACCACAAAATATTAGGCCACAGAATCAAGGTTTGAAGCTAAGATCTATTTCTCCATTTTCAGTACTCTCCCCTTTACCATATTACCTCTATTTACTTCCAGCACTAGATTCTCGGATCCTAATTCCTGACTTTTCTAATAGTCGAGCAAATTTCTGAATCACTGATGGAAAAATGAGGCTATGAGTTGTATGCAGTTGTTACAGCTCATTTTGTTGGCTTAATTATTCCTATAGTTTACCAAATACCGAGAGGTAGTACTTTAGACTGAATACAATTTAAATTCCTAAGGTTGTTATTCAATGACGCAAAAATACAAGCTCATTCTCAATGATATAGCAACAAGAGTAGCCACTTTCATTCCATGCTACCAACTTTTAAAAAGCAAAAACAAATCAAAAAAACCTTTGGGGGGGGGAATCTTACATCAGATTTGCACAATTATAGCATCCTTGAGTGTTTCTTTGGTATTAATTATATCAATCACATTATAAAAAGATTTTGAGGTAAGGCTTTGCACATTCCATTCACGCACTGCAGTGATTAATTCCTATTGCTGCTCAGTCACTTGTTACTTTATTTTTAGGGGCAAATTTATAGCAAGCTCCTGGATCACATGTACAATGGTATTTGAAATATCTGCAGCTGCTTACATAGCAGAAGTTCCAAGCCACATTCCTGTCGTGAATCATAGGTTTCTGAGGACAGTGCCACAAGCATTGGGGGGGGGGGGGGAAGGGGGCAGAGAAAAAGAGGCTTCTACTACTTATGGAACTGCAGCAAAATGCCTTTAGAAGATTTCTAGTGTCTCCTAATTGGGGGCACCTATTAAACTTGTGTTACTTTGCTGTTAGCTAAAGCTACTGGCCATGTCTGACACAATGACACATTCAATGACAATTTTTAAAAAAAAAAAATTTAGTGGGTCTAAGTCGATCTCAAATGTCATTTCTAATACTTAAATGCTGAGACTGTGCTCCCCATTATATATCTTCATATTCATCCTTTCCAAATTTGTCCAAGATTCAATCTGTTCAACAACTATACCGTTTCTTTATGATTTGGCCCCACGTACTATTGTCTCATCTCACCAAGGGATTTTGGAGTTGCTTCTTAGAATAGGGAATGCAGGAATTTGGACTCAGGTGGTGGTGTTGACCAACTTTTCAGTTAAAGGGAAAGGCATTTGAAGGAACAGGTGCTTTGGGTCTGCTTGAATGATGCCAAGGAGAACACTTTAAATACCTTTAAAAATATCATGATATTCAGAATAAGGACTATAAGCTAAGATAGAAGCCATCTCAAGGAGCAAGGGGAAAGTGTCTTCAGGAATAGGCTGGTTAAAATAGCAAAGAAGGCATAAATCTGGTTTCATTAAGAATAGATCAGTAAGTCAAACCAATCAATAGCATTTATTGAATGAGTGTCCATTGTGGAAATGTAATAAACAGTCCCTGCCTTCAAGGAAGTGTTGAGTTGGCCAGAAAAACAGAATACATAAAAATTTACTAGAAAATACATGTAGGAAAACAAATGACTATAGTAAAATGGATTATATAAGTACTGAAGAAATATAAAATTGAGAAATCCTAAGAATCAGGAGTGTTTAATCATGAAAAAATTTCCAGAGAAAGTTATGGTTATAGGAAGTATTGATGGCAAAGCAGAGATAGTAAAAGGGAAGGAGAAAGCAAGGATATTTCAAGTAAGAGGAACAGCTTTGTAACTTCATCACTACCTCCAGGCCACAGTTTTCTCATTTGCAAAATACTGGAGTTGGATTAAATGACTTTTTAGGTACTTTCTAAATATTTTAAGAGGCACAAAGTAGGAATGAGCAGTGCTTTTCATAAGAATAGAAGTCAGATTGGGTAGAGATAGTCCTGTATGATTATTTCTTTGGAATAATATGTCATCATTGGAACATAATTGTTTCTTCAACTCCCTTAGCTAAATTGCCTATTTCATTACAGGTTGAAGGAGTAATAAAGCTCTCATCTTTGCTCTATCCTGGGAAGGAAAAGGGAATCAGAGGTCACAGGAAAAGATGATGCTCCAAAATAGAAAAGCAAAATCCTGGGACAAGTTTTCCAAGAAGACGTGAAGCAAAGGAAGAGAAGGAGGCATTAAGATAAACTCTGAGTTATGCCAGGCAAAGGAATGTGTGATGGGTCATATTAGTGTCCAAAATTATATGTAATATTATGTGAATATTATGTAATTATGAAATATTATGTTAAAATATCATTAGAGAATAGTAGGACCAGAATAAAAAAGTGATGGGTCAATTACATAAGGCAGAACCCATGTGTTCCACTGATAACCACTCAATGCAGAGAAGAGGAATGCACCCAATTTATTATGTTGATATATAGTGGTATATTTATGGGAAGACATATATGAGAGTCACTCAAGACAATCAGAGATGAATAAGCTGCCATCTTCAGTTTTGGAAGCTGTTGCCACATGTGAAAGGAACAGTATTGACAAAGTTGACCCCTTACTACTCTCCCACCAACATGAGTTAGGAGGTGACAAGGTCAGAATTTGAAGATTAGTAAAGATCAAACTGAGTCTCCCTTGATGCAACTACTTTGACATAAGCTTCTTCATCATTCAGTAGCATAAAAGGTCTCACTGACTTGGGGTCTGGGTCATGCGACAGTGTATGTCTGAAGACCATGGTAGTTAGTACATCCTGTCCTGGCTGAATCAATGTATTTCCATTTGGAAATCAGAAGGAGGCCATCTATAGTAACTTAGCATTATTGTGTCCTATGGTCTATCCTTGTTACGTCATGGTAACATTTTTTGTGACCTAAAAGTATCAAAAAGGCTTCATAAAGATTGTCTTATTTGATGCTGTTTCCCTTGTACTTAATCATTTGGACCCAAATGCTTTTGGTTTAATTTGCTATATTTCAGAATACAAACATAGGAACTTAGACCCAAGTGATATTGTTGACCAACTTCACAGGTAAGGAAAAAGGTACTAACTGCAAAAATGAATTATGTCTCCTTAAATGACATCATTTTATGTCTACCAAATGGATAACGAAAGAATGATTGTTTCCCATTTTACAGGTGGAGAAACTGATACTTCAAAAGGTGGAACTTTTTGGCTCAAGGCCACATTACTCTGTACAATATACTAGAGCTTCATTTGGAAGGATCTGAGGAAATTGATGCTTTTTTCTTAATTCCATTAGAAAAATGCCAACTTTGTCTTGCTGAACTGTGAGAAAAGGGGAGTTTTTCACGCCCAAAATATGATACAGAAGAGGAGCAGTATGATCTAAGAAACAGGTGGAATTGATAGAAATTGTTAGTCAAGTCAAGAGGGAGATTCCTTGCCTACACAGTCCATCATACAGATCAATTTGACTAGAGAAAGAATGATAATTTTAATTTATTGTGCTTGTATCATTTTTAAAACTGTATATCATATTCTGTGTTTATGAAATTATTGTAGGATTTTTAAATGTTTCCATGTATTCTTGTGAATTAAGAACTAGCATATTAGCCCTATTTTACAAAAAACAATTTTTTAATTAAAATTAATTTTTTTTAACTAAGTTGTTTTCTTAGGATCACAAAACATGACTGGAATAGAAGATCAATCTGGGAGGAGGTAGAGTTTGGGAGGGGTGTAGTTTGAGGTAGGAGAGCCAGAGTAATATAAAACTGAGCTGGCAAAATAGAATGAGATAGCAATTCAGTGCCTAATTTCCAGGATTTGAGGAGTGTTGCTCTTTTAAAATATGAAGTAATATTGCAGAAATATTGATGAATGATTGCTGGAATATACAAAATAATGGTACATTCAATCCCCAAAGGGGATAAATTTGGGGTTGTGGGTTTGAACCAGTACAACTCTGAGAGTTCTAAACCTAATACATGGCTGGGACATAGCTTAGGCTATATCAGTAACTTAGCTACTTTAGGACCCACAGTAGCATAAGTCCGGGTTGGTATCTAATATCTATGAACGGAGCTGTCAGTCATCAGGTCTTATCCATGATATTTGTTGAATGGCTCTTTTATTGCAAGGATAATCCATGCCTGGAACTATAGTACTGCCTGCAGATGTCACACCAGAACTAGTCATTGCTTATGCTTTCTTCCCCTGGTTGTTCATTTCTTTTTTCTTTTTTTCTTTTCTTTCTTATTTATTAATGCCTTTTTATTTTTACATCACATTCATTTCTTAGTATCATCCCCATTCTCTACTCAGTGAGCCTTCTTTTAAATGAAGATTGAAAAAGAAAATAAAGCAGTTAGAAAACAATAACATACTGCAGTGCAATTGTCCATACCCATAGAATCTTATGCTACCACCCCAAAACGGACATGAAGGTTGAAAGGGAAAAAGAGAACACATTTTCTCAACTCTTTTCTGAAACTAAGTTTGGTCATTATAATTAATCAATATAGTTTCACTTTATGGTTCTTTCTGTTCACATGGCTATTGTCATTGTGTATATTCTTCTCTTTCTGTTGACTTCAGTCTGCATCAGTTCATGTAAGTCTTCCCATCTTTCTCTGAAGTCTTCATATTTGTTATTTATTATGATGCAATACTATACCATTACTTCCATATACAATTTATTCATCTGTTACAATAGATAGGCTTTGTGTACAATTCTAGCCTACCACAAAAAAAGTACTATTATAAAAATTTGGGTATATATGAAATATTTCTTCTATCTTTGACCTCTTTAGGTTATATGCCTAGCATTAGAATTTCTGAGTTTTCCAAAGGAATGAACATTTTGGTTACTTTATTAATACAATTGCAAATTGCTTTATAGAAAAAGAAACTAATTCACAGCTCTGCCAACACTATATTAGTGAGCACCCCTCTCTTTACAAAATATTCTTCAGCATTGTTTATTTTTTAAAATGTTCTGCTTCTGAGAATACTGTGTCTGGTTATATGTGTATATATTCACATATGTGTGGAATATATATGTTATATGTACATATTTTCCTCCCTTTCTTCTCCAGTTGCCACCGACATAGTTTGGTTTCTCAATAATTTCAACCTGGAATGTTGCCATAGTTGTCAGTATGCCCTGATGAATCTTTCTAGAACACCCTCAGATTGTTTCACTTCCTGATCAAAACAGGCATTGCTGATAAGATAAAATCTTTAAAGTAAAGGTCTTTTGCAACCTAGATTAAAAAGTCAGAGGATCTGGGTTCAAATCCTAGCACCAAGTCATTTGATCTACTAGCTTCAGTTTCTTACCTGGTTAAGGAATGGCCTGGACTTGGATGGTCTCAAAAATCTCTTCCACCTTTAAATTCTATGATCTTCTAAATCTGCCTTCCTTTCCCTATGACACCCCCTCCAGCTTGCGAGTATGATGTTTCCTGCTCATCCTTAAAAATTCATGTTAAATCTTTCCCTTGAATACTTGTGTTCACAATGATTTCTCCTTTCTTATACACAGTTAACAGTAAATTTATTATTAATACTCATTTATCCTCCTAGAGCATTTGTGCCATTTTGGATTGCAAGGATTATTATTATTTTTTAAATTATATTTTGTACCACCAACTACATTGAACTCTACTTGAAATTGAGCCTTGCATCTTGTTTTCAGGGGCATGTGGTATAAGGTGAAGAGCCCTGGAGTTAAAATCCAAAGAGTTGGCTATGTGAACCTGGTTAAATCATTTCCTTTCTCTGAGGTTTCTCATCTCTAAGGTGAAGAGAACGGTACTTAAATGACCTACTTCATGGTTTTTGTAGGAGGAAAGTGCTTTGTAAAACTCAGAGATCTAGAAATGTGATCTATTGTAATGCTTCATTTTGGTAGGTGCTCATAAATGTTGGTTGATTGACTTACTGTTCAAACACATATACTTATTCAAGTTTGGTTTCTAATACTAATAGAGGTTGCTATTTGTATCTGTGGGTGGAGTTTAGGAGGGGAAGGAGGGGGAGAAGAGCGGCTGGAAATAAAATACACAGAGAATCAAAAGTCTTTTCCATGCTGTGCACATGTGAGGTTTTTCCTTTGATTAGCTATAGCTGCTATTTGAAGAGTCTGTTGCAGTCTGCAACCCTGCCTCTACCAGACTCACAATTGGCTGGACGCCTCTGGTAAAAGAGGAGAACTCTGTTCCTCAAAGCCAGGCCTGTCTGTCAGCTGCAGTTTTTTTGGAACCATCCACAGAGATGCTTGAACAATGTTCCTTCCCCCACTCCTCCATCTTAAATGCATCTTAGAGTGTTTCTTCTCTCCTCTCTGCTTGCCTTCTCGCCATGCACTTCAGGCAACTGCTGTAGGGAAATCTGCCTGTCCTCTAGTCTTACAACAGGTCCAGCCCAGCAGAGAGCTTTGTTATGATAAGCATCACAACTGGACACATGGCAGATGCTGCTTGGGCCCTAGAGAAAACAAGCAGGACATGGATTTTTGCATTTACTTAGGATTTATTTATGACTTACTTAATGATTTTTGGAATTACTTATATGGTTAATTTATATATTGATAGAAATAATATCTATATAGCCACAACACATATGTATAGCCCTGATTACACTGACCCTACTTACTGCCTGAAGGACAGAAGGTGGCACCCTTAAAGGAGATTGGGCTGTCCAGGCCCTCTGTCATTGACTCCAGTTTCCACCAATAGTATTCTCCAATTATAGGGCTAGGCAGATCCCCCACACTCCAGTTCCATTTAATCACTTACAAGTCTGATTAATTTTTACAAAAGAATATATACTTCAAAGACAAACTTACTCCCCAACATGTAAGATTTAATCTCCTTTGTCCCACACTACCTCTGGGAAGGGAAAGGGGATTAGGTTCATAGCTTAACTCAATCAGATTTTAGATATAACTTTCTGTATTGCATAAGCCCAGGTTCCAAGTCTAAAACCACCCTTGGACTCCAGTCCCAAGCACCCTGACTTTTCAGGCATTCCCCACCAGTGGGTTTAGTGGAGGTTGCTGGCTTCCCCTGAAACTGAGAAGGACAAACAAAGCTAAACAAGACAAATAGAAACATCTGAATCCATGGGACCTAAAAGGAAAGGAAGGTATCCCCCACTTCTCAGTTCAGTTTATGGCACCCACACTGAGGGGAATTTTTTTCTTCATCCTCTGGAAAAAGCAAGGAAGAGCAGATAAAAGGAAAACTACCCCAACTGGTAGTTCTTAAAGATGCAGCCTTCCTTGGCTACTAAATCAGTGGGGGTACTCCAAATCATGATTGGGAAATGCAGAAAAGCAGGATTCCTCCAAGTAAAGTGAACTGGACATTCTCCACAGTCCCAATATATATAAATAAAAATATCAGCTATTCTAATGGAAGAAGCACTAGACTTGGAGTTAGGAAAGGCCTAGGACTGGAAACCTGACTCTATATTTCTTATTATGAGTCATTCAATATGACCATGGTCATATTTCTTAGCTCTTCTCAAGTCTCGGTTTCCTCACTTATAAAATTGAGATAATTTGTACATGATATATGTCTTTGAGCAACAATTTGTAAACCTTAAGATGCTATACAAATGTTAGCTATTATTATGGAGTTATGAGTTGTGATTCAATATCATTTATAGTTCCCACCCTATGGGTCAGGGATCCCCTGGAAGTGATAACATAGATGGCAATTTGATTCAGTCAAATTTTTTTTTTTGCTCTCATCACCTACCCTGAAAGAGGATCTATCATAAAAAAACATAGAAAACGTCACTGTGGTTCTGTTGGACTAAAATAATATATATGATTGGGAACATTTTTCACATAATCTCAAGTTAAAGAAGAATTTTAAAGGGATGAGGAGGTAGATTCAGAAATAGTGTGACTCAATGGACAGGATATCAAATTTGGACCTAGTTCACCTGTCTAGGCTTCAATTCTTTAATATGTTCCAACTCTAAATGCATGATCTTTTATTACTAACATTACCTCTTCAGACTTTAATTTCCTTGCTTATAATGTTATTGTTCATCCTTCTTTTTTTCAAAGAGGATCAATGACATCAAGGAGTGATGTCTTAATTTGGGCATGAATTAGATTTAACTGAGGCAGAGCTGCACAAAGCAGATAGCCTCACTCTCTCATCCAGAGTCAAAATGACTGCAATGGTCCAGGATGCAGTGGATGACCTTGGTGTCTTCTATGTCTGACCAAGTTCTAAGTTCTATACAGAGCCTAATTTAGGAAACTTCATTGTCATTGGAACAAATTGTTTGCCTATGCCCCATTCCACCTAGAGGGAAGATATCCCCAGGTAGTTAATCCCCTAACTCATCAACTATTTGAATCCTTTTGATTAACCTCCACCTAGTTTAACCTGTCTGGTGAGAGGGTTTTACCAAGTATGGCTACTTCACATGCTACAGATTTTTGGAGTCATGGGTAAGAATTTATAATATGAAAAGGTTGAACTAAGTGACCTCCAAAGTCTCTTCTAACCTTAAAACTGTGCTAATCTCTATAACAAAAGAATAATTAGGAAATTTCAGAATTACTCTTTTGTTTGCCCTCTAAATCACATGCTATTGATTTATTCTGATAAGTCTCCTTTATTTTAGGCCATTGGAAGGGATCAATGAATGAAACTGGATTTTATAAAAATATATGAATTTTGCAAGAAACAAAGACTATATAAGCTTTCATTTATTGAGACCACTAATAAAGGAGTAAGGCTTTAATTAAATCAATCCACAACTAGATTTTGCAGGTCTAAGATAAATAGAAGGATAATTCTTTAATTCTCTTAATAGTCTCTCTCAGTTGCAGAATTGGATTTTTATATTTAGATAAAATACATTTATAAATTTTGCAGATGGAAATAGCTCTCTGAATGATGAAGTGAAGTACTGTTGGATTGCCCCCATTTTCCAAAAACAACAAATTGTTTACCTTGCCAACAAAGATTTATGATTTTGTGATAAAACAATATCTGTTCTTAAAATTGGCTCTTTTAAAATATTCTTGAATCACTAAAACACAAGTAATGTACATTTATTATCCAAGATCAATGAGACTGGTAGAAAATTGTAATAACTTGGGAGAATAATAATTTGTTCCCTTTGTACTTTATAGCTTCTTCACTCAGCCCTAATTCATTTGAAATTTTAACGACTTGTAGAAATATAGATTAGAGAGTCTTGGCTGAGACAACAAATGTTTTCTCAACTAACCCACTGAGAATTATGCTATTTAATAGTAGTGTACACTAAGAAAATGATGAATTTATGGAGATATTATCTCAAAGGTGTAAAATCCTCTTTAGCTAAGAAAGTATACAAATTCAGAGGAATTACAAAGTGATCAAGCAAGAATAAATCTGAAATCCTGAAGATACTGGAAACCATTTACCACTGACCTTTCTGGGAAGTCAAGAAATCTAAGCATATTTAAATTCCCATTTTAAACATTGTGTTTTAAGTCATTAATCAGTTAACGTCAAGGCTGACTGAAATCTGATCAAGAAAACAAATTATTCCAGGGATTTGGTCAAAGGTTGCTTGTTAGTTATACTGAATGTCCATGTTAAATATTATTGATCTAATTATGGGAAACAACTTAATCTCTGTTTATTGTACGTGAACTATCATAGTCAAGGAGAAAAGATATAAAATACCAAGGCCAAAATCATACTAAGTGAATTGGCATAGTAAGCTATTACTTTAATAGACTTGCTAGCCAAATGTAATAAAACCCAAATATAATTTGCATATATCTCATTTCATGGGACTAGCAAGGCCACCAGGGAATCTGTGGGTGGAACCAAGGGCCAGTGTTCACTAATTCTCCACTTAAAATATATAGCATGCATTTCTTTCTTTAGCAAATCCACCCTAAAGCCCAAGATTATATATACTCTTTATTTTACTTTACAGATGAAAAAACCAACCAAACTAATTTCAGCTGTGACCATAGTTGAGTTTAGAATTTAGAATGCCTGACTTTCCTGCCAACATTCAATCCCCCTGGAAAAAACTGATAAAAGATTCACAGCCCAAAAAGGAGAGCCTTTCCCATTTCATTGAATCAGTTCTGTTGCCACTGCTTCTAAATGACCTCAATGTAATTATATTTTTTAAAGGGTAACTTTTTTTTCCTAGATGGCTCAGAATAGCTTTGTTATCCTAAAACCCCATGCTTCTGTTCCAAAATTCTAGGAAAACTCAGAACCCACATTTAACTTTTCTCCAGGGCAATGTTTGAGAAAGAAATTCCCTTTCCTTCTCCCTCACTATAAATATATATATATATATATATATATATACACATATATATATATATATCTATATATATATAAATAAATATATATATATGTATGTATGTATATAATGTGCAGATTTTTTAGAAGCAAATATTCCTTTAATTTTCCCACTGATGCACAATAACATTGTAAAACAATCATCATGATCATTAAGCATTCATATAACACTTTATATCATCAAAGTGTTTTGCAATCATTTATTTTATAGGGAACATTGTTCTATGATTCAAGTTTTATCTCTTCCTATGTTAGTCTAACAATCATGGTCTATGGCATCAGATGAACAGATGGCATATCTGTTAGAGAAGCAAAGGTTGGGCCTTATTAAAGCTTTTATCCTTTAATTGTTCATTGGTTTTTGACCTTGTGCAATTGAAACATGTCTTTATCTTATTAGAAGTTAGGAGTCCTAAGGTTAGATAGCACAGGCACCTGAGGAAGGCATTAGATAGGAAGAAGTAGCATGCCCTCAATACAAGTATATTAATCCCTAAACCCATCACCAATGGTGACAGAACTTGAGACAAACTTAATATTGTCTCTTTACCACCTTTTTGCCTGTAAAAATGGATTTTCCTTATCTGTGATTTGAGAGTTGAGCTGAAGCGTGTATCATGGGACCTATGGCAGTCTTAAGTTCATGAATCCTTTCTGAAAAAAATCATAAATAATAGAAAATATAAATTAATTCATAAAATTAATTTAATAATAAATTGTGTATAAATAAATAGAATAAAATAGAATATAAAGAAATCCAACTATACTGAAATGCATTTATTAAAGGATTATTTTCTTTTTTTAAAAAAGGAAGTTAAGGGGCGGCTAGGTGGCCTAGTGGATAAAGCACTGGCCTTGGAATCAGGAGTACCTGGGTTCAAATCCAGTCTCAGACACTTAATAATTACCTAGCTGTGTGGCCTTGGGCAAGCCACTTAACCCCATTTGCCTTGCAAAAAACTAAAAAAAAAAAAGGAAGTTAAGAACCCCCTAGACCAAAGGATCTCTCAAGTTACTCTAAAATTTCAATTTCTATGACAGTGAAGATGTGTAGGGGTAGGTGGCCCACTCATTCATGTAAACTGCAAGCCCAAAGAAAAGGAACTACAACAAGGAAAATAAGACAAGTACTTTGTCCTGGTACTGAATACCAAGTAACTCTTATCACCCTTGTGTATAATTCTCTCTTGGATAGAAAAAGAGTTTCTCATTTAAGGACAATAAGCATGAGGAAGTAAAAAAGGAATAATTTCCCCAACTTTCAACATGAAGAACAAAATTTAATAACTACATCATTTTCTCACAAAATGCCACTATTACTTAGTTTTTAAAGTATTTTTTGAGAAACTGCTACCCATAGGACCTCATATAGAGCTGTTAAAGACTCAAAAAGACCCATAGATACAAAAGAAAGAGAATTCACTGCCCCTGCCTTCTAGGAACTTCCTATTTAGTTGAAAAGGGTAGATGTACCTGGGGAAAGACATGAGACTTATGAGCATGAATGACCAAAGGCAGAAAAACAGAATAAAGTGGATATGTAAGCATTAAAGGACTGAGTAGTAAGGAAGGATTCAAAAGGATTAGAGATCTGACTGGCCCTTTTAAATTGCCCAAATTTTACTGTGGAAAAGCTCCCAGATGTTAACAACAATCCTGGAAAGGACACAACTTGGACATTTAATTCAAGTCCAGGTTTTATCATTTATTAGTAAGTCACTTAACTCTAGCAAAGCTTCACTGTGCTCAAACTAAAATGGGAATGAGACAAAAGATGGTACTACATAGTTCACAAGGTACCAGGAAGAAAGTATTTTACAGACTCTTAAGTGCTGTATAAATATGAACTGGAATTTCTTACAGTTTAACTTATCCCTCTGCTGTCCTGCATAAAATATGGGCCAGGTCTACTGATATCAACTGGAAAAGCACCCATTGGTCCTTCCCACAGTAGAAAAGGTCATGGGAATCCCCTTCTCCTGATACTTAACCCAGGTCTCCAGCTTGTGTTGACATGAACATCTATGGCCAAAATATGGATCTGCATAGTATAAACATGGCCACCAGTGTAGACAGTGCTTATCATCATCATCATCATATGACAGATAGCAGGAAAAGGGTCATGATTCACTGCTGCTCTCAATTTCCCCAACCCCACCTTTATCAAACTAAAGCAGGCTTTCTCAAACTCTTTCATGTTATAAACTCTTCTGGCATTCTGGTGAAGCCTATGAACCATTTCTTAGTACAATGTTTTAGATGCATAAAATAAAATACAGAGAATTACAAAGAGATCAATTAAGGGAAAAAGTTATTAAACCCTTTTTTAAAATAAGTCCATGAACCATCAGGTTAAGAACCCCTACACTACAGAAGCAACCTGTGATGAGAATAGGAAGAGTAGGGGAATTAGGGGAAATAAAAGCTTCCTCTCACATTCAACTTCCCTCTGCAAGCTGGAAGTCAGAGTATAGTACAGTCCACAACAACAACCTACATATGCAACATATATAAGTTTTTCTCCAGCAGCCAAAGGATGGCAGCAATGGTGGAAAGGTTGTCCAGTAGAACAGTGTGATACTTAATAATGGATGTGGGATAGCCTGGAGATATCCTCAAATATCTAAATCAAAATCACAAGAACTGGTTATTGGTGAATAGTCTAAAGAAAATGGATCATGGAATCATAAATCTAGCTCAGGAGTCATTAACCTGAAGTGATTTACCCAAGGTCACATAGGTAATAAATAGTAGAAGTGAGATTTGAACTCACTCCAAGTCTTCAGATTCCAAAGCCAATACTATTTTTGTTATATCATGTATACCCATGTATTAATGAATCATACCACCTATAAAAGATGATAGGTGAAATTCTATGAATACTATGGTATTCATATTAACATCTCTCTTGCATATACCTGGTACATTTCATATATATATATATATATATATATATACATATATGCATGTGTGTGTAAATATATATATATATATATGATAGATTAGATAGATAGATGATAGACAGATAGATAGACAGATAGATATCACCTTTATAACATACTCCCTGAACAATAGGATAATGGGGAAAAGGAAGAAGGATTTGTTCCCATACTATGAGATTAAATATGAAGAACCCATGTACTTAAACTTTAGAAAAAAGGGCTCTTTGTATAGTATCACTGTGTGTTGGACATAGATTCCTTCTTTTTTAACTTAATTTATCTAATTATTTTCCAATTACATGCAAAGAAAGTTTTCAATATTCAACCTTTTGCAAACTTTTGAGTTCCACATTTTTCTACCACACTTCCTTCCCTCCTCCCTCTGTATGATAGCAAACAACCTAATAAAAGTTGTACATGTATAATGTTTAGCATATTTCCATAGTAGTTATATTGTGAAAGAAGAATTAGAAGTAAGGGGGGAAAACATGAGAAAAAAAAAGAAAAACATAAAAAAGCTTTTAAAAGTGAACATAGTATACTTTGCTTTGCATTCAGACTCCATAGGGTTTTTTTTCTTCCCTCTGGATATGGCATTTTTCTTAACAGGCTTCTCAGGTTCAGACATAGATTACTTCTGCCATTTAATGCAGCTCAAAATTGTGACATGGATAGAATCAACATTCATTGGAGAAGGATCCCAAAGTATCTTATCCCTGGTACAAGATTACCTCAGGGGGCACAAGTTAAGAAGTTAATAGGGGCGGCTAGGCAGCGCAGTGGATAGAGCACTGGCCCTGGAGTCAGGAGTACCTGGGTTCAAATCGGGTCTCAGACACTTAATAATTACCTAGCTGTGTGGCCTTGGCCAAGCCACTTAACCCCATTTGCCTTGCAAAAAAAAAACAGAAGTTAATAGTAGAATGAGATAAAGGGAACAGTTATATGACAAGATTGGACAGGTGTATAGATGTGGAAAAGTGCAGAATAGACATGTATTAGTGATTAGGGAGAGAAAACTAGGAAGAGAGATCTGAACAGCATGGGGATAATAAATTCTACCAAATGGGAGAGCCATTAGTGTAGCTAGAAAGTTCCATGGAAACATGGAAGCGTATATGTTGCATGGTAAAACCATACATGATCATGGCATAATTCCAAGTTGCAGAAAGAGGTGCATTGTTCCTCAGACTCCTGAAAGTATGAACACTCTTTAGGCTGAGACTACAGGAAAAGAAACTTAAGAGATACATTACTTTGGAGCATAATCTTCAGCATACAGGACCATGAGTTTGAAATGTCTGTGTTCTCCTAAGGAAGGATAGCAAAGGAATTAATTAGAATTTGATTTATCACTCTCCTAGAAGTAAAAGTGATGGTAGCCACTTGGGGTATGTGATTCACTCTCATTTATTTAACTTTCTATTCAGTCTTAATTAAATGCCTTATTGCTTTGAGATTCCTCTGATACAAAGACACTATTCTTTCAGGATATGAAGTGGGTTTGGGTATCACCCACATAGAGGTGGTAATTAAATAGAGAGTGAAAAGTGAGCTAATGTAAGGAAAAAAGAGAAGAGAGCCAAGGAAATCCTCAGAGGTACCTACATTCAAAGATGAGGGAAATAATGTTCTCTATTTTGCCAAACTTTGGTTAGAATGGGTATTTTCTTGCCAGAAGGAGATTCCTCACCCAAGATACCAAACTCATTGTAAAATAGAGCCATGGCCACCCCCCAGCTAACTAATTCCTTCAGGCTTAAGACAATTTTTTAAACATAATTTTCTGTTCACAAAAGACAAAAACTATGTCAGATACTTTATTTACTCTTATTTAAGGTCAGAACTTCTTCAACTCAGAAAGTTCTAATTGTACCCAGGCAGCAGCCTTTTAGAAGATAGCTTTTCAGTATACTGCCTATTTGAGGGGCTTAGCATCCCTTCCCAGTCTCTCAACCCCAAAATTCTTGAAGTCCCATGAAAATGTGAAGAAGGCACAGGCAACAAAAGTAAACCCAAGAGGATATACTTGGTAGCATTCCTGTCTTTAATATGTATGTGTCTCTATCAAGGAGTTAACAGAGAATTAATATATATCTTAGCCCCTCTGCTAGCACTATACTAGAATTAGGATATTTCTCATCTATACCATATTCTCTAGTAGATGCCCTTTTGATGAAGAAAGTATTGGGTGTAGGAAACATAGTATAGTCCAACTGCCTATTAAGCCCAAATAGTGTACATAGCTAACAGCTTCCTAAAACAAAAAGAAAATGGAAGTTATTAGTGGGTTTAGTTCTTCTCGATAATTATTCTCCTCCCCCTCCCAGTAAAAGTGTCTATTTGGGTCCTAGGAGTTCTCTACCCATTTCTATTATAAACCTAAAATAGTAGAATGAAAAATGCCAAAGCATGAAGGAAAATCAGGCATCTCTACAGTGTGAATAAAATGAAAAACAAAAAATAGAAAGCAGATATCTCTTCAGTGGTTCTAAACACTTCACTTCAAAATTGTCTGAAAATTAAATTCAGTAAGCAAAGTCCTTTTCAAGTCAAGAGACCCCTTTCTACCATCCAATGTGAGAGTACAGATGCCCTGGAAAAAGCAACTCACTTCATTTTTCATGTATGTGCTATATGTGGGTGTTTGGTGTGGGAAAGGAAGGAAAGGAAGCCTTTTCAATAGAGAGTACACTGGTTTCTGACACTGATGAATCCATCCAAAGAACAACCAGAGAAATCTTAGTGGCTTTGAAAGTTTTCCAAAGTTAATGTCCTACTTGGCCAATTTCCAGAAAGTCATACATTCAAAGAGCATTTGGATTGTTAATGGCTTCTCCTTTTACTCACAAAGATGAGAAAAGCAGTGCTGCTTTTCAGTGTTTTCCTAAATCCCATCTGATAGCCTACAACTGTGCCCAGTCACCATAGAAGTGAGAAACGGAAGCTGGTCACAACTACAGATAAAGAGTAGATTTTGTTCAGACCAATAATTCAAAGCTCAGATCCTCCTTCCAGACAATGCAAAAACCTGCAGAAAGAAAGAGAATGCATAGATCTTTAATGTTAATTAATTCTTAATTCTGTCAGGTAGATATTTACATGGTTGATAAACTCACCATTCTGACCCACCCATCACTTTTCAGCATTTTCATCGCAATTGAGAACCTGATTGTTTTTCATCTTAGAATCATAATTCTGAAAAAGATACTTGAAATAACTCATCCCTTTCCTAAGTTACAAGGAAAACCATATTAAAATCATTCTACATAGATCAAGATATAATTTTTAAGGAGGGAACTAGGTGGTGCAATGAATAGAGCACTGGCACTGGAGTCAGGAGTTCAAATCTGACAATAGACATTTAATAATTACCCAGCTGTGTGACCTTGGGCAAGTCACTTAACCCCATTGCCTTGCAACACTCCCCCCCATAAAATCAATATTTTTAAAAGATATAATTAAAAATTATATTATATTAAAATATATAATATATATAAATATATTATATTTAAAAGACTTCCAAAGGAAGAAATTCTTTTGCTCTTTCTAAATAGTTCCAATGTTCAATAACCCTCAGAAACTTTGCTCTTATGGTAATATAGCCCAAATTTTTCATGCTGAAACTTAAATTCTCCTCTTATTCTTTCCTCTGTAAGAAAAGAGAAGAGCTAGTCACCATCATGTGTGTCACTAACCATTTCCCATTTTCCACTTTAATCATATCTTGAGTATGTCAATTATTCTGAGACAAGTATTTTGTACTTAAGGAAAAAGTCACCGAATCATAGAATTTGAGTTTTAAGGGTCCTCAGTAGTCACTTTGTTCAACCCAGACACATCCTCACTTAAAATATCTGCCTAGTGTCAGCTAGCATCTGCCTTGAGACCTCCAAAGAGGAACAGCACTCTACTTCTATAGGAAGTACTACTAATTTCGGAAAGATATTTTTGCTGACATCAAGCCTAGATTGATCTCCACCAATTCTATGCATCAGTTCTGATTCTCTACCTTTTGGATTCAAATAGAACAGCTGGATTCCTTCTATCATATGGCAGTTTTTCAAATACTTATAGACAGCTACCCATACCTCCCTTTCCCCTGAATCTTTCCTTCTCTATGTTAAACATAGCCAGATCTTCTAATTAATTATAATGTAACACAGACTTAAGGACCTTCACCAATCTGGTTGCCCTTCTCTGGATATTTTCCAACTTATCAGTATCCATCTGAAACCATGGCACCCAGAACTGAAGACAGTACTCTAAATGAGGTCTGATGAGGTCAAAGTCACATCATATTGGAAAGTAGAAAGTTTCACAAACTATCTGGTCACACAATGTTCTGTTCCTAGACTCTTAAGGACTTTGCACTAGGCAACTGCTTTCCCACTATATCCCACTACATATGTTTCATATGGCAGATAATGAAATAAGCACTTTTCTGAATAGATGTGCTCATTTAACTTTTCTGCTAAAAAAATCTTTTGTGACTATTTTCTACCTTGCAAGTAAAATTTAAATTCTTCATCTAACATTTAAGCCCCTTCAGAATCTAGCACTACTCTATGCTGATTGACTCATATCATATCTGTCTTCTTATTTAAATGACATTCCTCTCTCATTTGCTATATACTTTGTGCTCCAGCCACACTAAACTATTTTGTCTCCACATTTTCCCAGTCCCATGCCTTTTCTCTTTTTTCCCCTTTGCTTAGAATGTCCCCCTTTCTCTATAGCATTCCTAACTATATTTTAAAGACTAACTCAATTGCCACTTACTCCATGAAGCCATTGACTGATATTTGCTTTTACATACAGGTATTAATAAATGGTATGTAAATAATAGTGTTGCATACTCAACAGACATTTAATAATTACCTTTTGGATTAAGAAGGGAAATAATAGATCCAATTTCATATTCTACTAGTTCCTCTGTAATTACCTTCATCTCTAACCAAGTTAGGTTCTTCACAGTCACCCAAACATTCCAGGGTCATTTCCAGATCTAAGAATTTGTCCATATGCTATCTATACTCCTCTCTTTCCTCTTTCTTCCACCAATCTTTCAATACATCTTTCATCATGCTCCATTTTGGCCAGTCATTCTATTATAAAACAATATTTCACTTTGATTTACTTCTTCAGTAGTTATTATCTATATCATTTATAGAACCATAGAATAATAGGGACTATCAACCATTAAACTATATAAACTGTCCAACTTTGAGTTATTTGAGAGCAAGAAGTTTTTTGCTGTTTTATCCTCACAAGAATTCATTATTTTTAATACAAGAGAATAATAAGCACTTGAGTATAACATAGTATAAACAAAATATTTTATCTTCACAAAAGTCCTATGAATTATGTTAGGCAGGAATCCTTATTTTGCAGATGAAATAACTGAGGTTCAGAGAGGTTAATTGATCTGCCCAACTTCACATAATAAAAGTTGAACCCAGGATTTGAATTTTTTCTTCTATTAAATTTGTCTTCTTTTCCTTATGCCAACTTGGCATCTTGTACCACTAGTGAAAATTTATTTGAAATGTTATATAAAGTATGGTATAGTGTATTTAATTGTGTAGTATAATATATTTAGTATGTATACTATAGTGCAGTATGGTATCATATAGTATTGAAGGAGAAAGACTATTAAAGCAATATGATTGTGATAAATCCTACCCCAAAGGGAAAATGTTTTCTTTGGCTATTAATTGACTAATAATATATTTGTTTTATCATCAGCTATTAGAAAATCAAAGTCAGATAAAATCTGGACTGTCACAATTTTCTGTGATAAAGGCATTTCATTAAATCCTTTTTGTAAAGAGAAGAAAACTGCAACATAAAATTAATAACATGAGAATATCCAAAAAAAGTTTAAAATTAAACATGGGAGGAAAGGGAAAAAGATGGAAATCAGTGACATGAAACCACTTGTTTTGTATATGACTTAGTTTTGTGCAATAGAAATACCCTGGATTCTGAGCCCACTTCAGAATGTCTCTACCTTTGTTCCTTGGGCACATAACTTAAGCTCCTTCATAAGATGAGGTTGACTCTGAAGTCCCTTCTAGCTCTATGAATCTCTAATTCATATAGAAGAAATATTTTGTATGCTAATAAATCAAATATTATATTGATGAAACATATATATATACATGTATGTGCTTATTAGCAAAAATCTATATAAAGTAACATTTTTTAAAAATCTACTAAATTTGTAAAAAATATAGTTAAATCCCAGAAATCACCACAGGTTGCTCAATATCCCAGGATAATTTGCTAATTGCATTTTTTACAAGTGGGAGAGAAAAGAATATGCTAAAAGAATAGGAAGCATTTCTGACTTTTAAAAGTGAACAAACTGGGGGAAAAAAGACCAGGAAAGATCAATAGTTCACCTAAGTTTGAAGGAGTAGGCAATCTGCTAACAATTCTTAAGTCACAAAATAAATAGGAGAAAACAAGAAAGAAGAGAGAGAGAAAGGGAAAACAGAAAAATTTTCAGAATGTATGCTAATGTTTATTAATTAGCTCATCTTTTCTCACCAGGATTTTTGGAATTACTAAAGAGAGAAGTTTCACTAGACTGCTCAACATTTGTATAGATGGACCTCTGATATCATCAGTGTGAGTCTTCCATCCAGTAATGCAGATGGAAACCCTTCTATAGCTTCTAAACCCATAAGCTTATTCCTATGACTTCACAAATTCTCTAGATAACCTGATCAATATGCTGGAAAAACCTCCTCTAGTTCTTTTAATACTCAAAGGTACAAATCTAATTCTTTGGCTATCAATCTATTATCATTGTTGTGTCTTTATTGGGCAACATATTTTGTCATTATTCATAGAAAAATTCTCACAAGTCCACATAAATCTATATTTTCATGATATAATGACAGTACAATCTTAAATTCATGAATAAGAAATTTGGGATCCTCATCTTCCTAGACTTTGGACCTAGATCTAGTCCTATTTGTTCCATGATTTCTTTAAGGATTAAGTCAAAAGATAAGAATAAAGAGTCTTCAAAAGAGAAATTACAAAGCATCAATAGCAATAGTATTTGCTTTAAATCACTAAAAAAAATAAAAGAAATGCAAACAATACAAGTTTTACTCAAAATATAATAAATGTTGAAGGGACTAGAGAAATACTGGCATATAAATTGTTAGTGGAGTTGTGAATTGATGCAACCACTCTTGAAGACAATTTGGAGTTTTGTAAGAAAAGTCACACAAACATTTTCTAGTATTTGACAGAAAGACACTACCACTATGGGTCATATATTCCAAGGAGGTCAGTAATAGAAATAAAAGCCTCATGTATTCATAGCAGCACTTTTGTGGTAGCAAAAAACTGAAAATAAAATAGCTACCCATGTATTAGAAAATGACAAATGGTACTGTGAATTAATGCAATATTATTAAACCCAAAGAAATGAGGAATACTGAAGAATCCAAGGGATATGGAAGATCATATGCATTTATTTAGAGTAAAATATGCAGAACCGAAAAACAATATACACAATGTATAATATAAATGTAAAGGTACTACAACAAAGCCCAATACTGAGTAACTACAATGACCAATCTTGGCCCTACTTAGAAAAGAAATAAGCAAGTATTTTTTTTTCCTTTTAGCAAAAGAAGAATACTATTGCATACCATATGAGTAGCAATCTATTTATTATATTTTGCATAACTTTTTGTTACAATGGAATATTCATGTCATATTCTGGGGGAGGTGGGAAGAGGAATGGGGGACTATTAGGAAATGACAATTGTATAAAAAAGCAGCAACAATACTTATTTTAAAAAATAAAATAAGATGGGGGGATAAAGTCGAGGGAAATTATTTTTAAGCTACTCAATCTCCCAATAATTCATTCAAAAAAATTTGAGTGTCTGACACATATTAATCATTATGATGGACACTAAGGGGAATATAGAAAGTAATAACAGTCTCTACTCTCTACTCTTCAGTAGTGACATCTCTACTGTCAAAGAACTTTAAAAGTATCAGAAAAATAAGACATATTCATAGATACTAATCACAAAAATACTGTGTGATTGATGTATGAGAATTACAACAATTTTATTGATGTTCAAAAGGAGGAATAATAAACCATAGCCACCAAAATCACAAAAAAAAATTTATGAAGGAGGTGGTATCTGCCCTGGATTTTAAAGGATGGGTAAAATATCAATATTCAATAGACGAGAGGGGGAATACAGGGTATGTGAACTCCATACATAAAGGATGGCAAAAGCATGTGCACAGAGACAAAAAAAAACATAGGATAGTTTCAGGGAATAGCAAATATGTTGAAACTAGGTCATGGTGAAGCAGGGAAACTCTAGGCCCAGAGAAAATGTAACTTTTTGAAACTTTTCTGTATTGTGGGGATATTCTCCATTCTGTATTGCTCTCTGCAATCTCCATTTCCTGAGCCACCCTGGACTTTTTGGTCATGCCCTTTGGGGAAGGAGAAAACATAGTATGTAGAATGCTACTTATGCTCAGTGAATGTTGTATTAGCCACTCCTTGGAGACCACCCTTGTGGCTTAAGCTTTGAGAATACCTGAAACCAGGTGCTAAAACCAGGTGCTAAACCTCTCCTCAACCACAATCCTTGTCCCACCACCCACAGAAATGCATTTAGCAAAGATCCATCCAGGCAGAAGTCCTTTTTCTCCTTAACTTCCCGCAGAACTGCTTCATCTTTCTCTTTTCTAAGCTGGATTCATGTGTCCTGGCTCCTGGACCAATATGGCCCAAGGTCTATGCAGCTGGATCTATATTGATCTAAGTTTCTTTTCTTTTCCTTTATTTTTTGTTTAACTTTACTCACCTCCTTTCCCAGCTCGTAACTACCCTCTTTGCTATTTGCTATCAATCATCTCTTCTGCCTAACTTTAAAATTTTCTTAAGAATAACTACTATCTCCTTGGAAATTACTATCTCCTTTAACTCACTTTCCAGTGGCATCTCCCATAGGACCTAATTTGTGAACCTGAGTAGTAGTTACAGACTTTTTATATATAGTAACCTGTGAATATTGTAATAACTTGTAAACTTTTGTGCTACCTGTGCATTAAAATCTAAGTCTTTCTTACCACAAAGATCTGTGAGTTCTTCACCCCCTAAAAGAATTACAATTATATCTCCCTACCCCAGTTTCTCCAAAAACAAAAACAATCCAAACTGTATTGTATTCATCTGTATTTACTGTTCTGCATATAATCATATTGTTCCTGAATGGCAATATCCTGCCATTTAGAATGTCCTTGATTGGTCAACAAGGAGTCTTAGCCTAAGCCCACTTAAACCATTGTTTGGGTTCCTTATTGGTTCAGAGAGAATTGAAATCTGAAATTGAAAAATCTATTTAGGTCAAAAATCCTAAGAGTCTTCCCCATCCAGTTTAATTTTTTTTGAAGTGATCATTCTTAGTCATTCTCCATCATTTCTCTCTTACCAAACCTTAAAGTCTGAATGGGACCTGGGAGACCTAACTTTGAAAAGACCAAATCTCCCATTTCATCTAAGGCAGCCACCGGACCCAGACAACTTCAAAAATGAAAGTAAGGCTGGTGACTTTGTACAGCATCCCCTCACTCAAATTCAATTCATTTGTGTCATGGTGATGCAGAGAATTATGAATGTAGAAAATTTATAATTAGAAACAAATTCTGTAATTTTTTATGCTATTCAATTTTGTTAATTGTGGGAAGGCTGTTTCCTCCTGAGATATAAACTGATTCCTGTTGTTTGTATCCTGTCTCCCCATCCCCTCTTCACCCAGCTTCCAGTTCCCATTGATGCTGGCACAACAGGAAAGGACATGTTGAACTTAGAAGTCATGCACCTCGGGACAGGAAGGACCAGTATGTAGCTTGCCCACTGGACAATGCCTGGCCCAGGTGCTAGACCACTCCCCAAGCGCCACCCTTTTTCCAACTTACTATAGGAGTGTATTTTAAACGAAACACCTCCCCTTCTTGGTTCTTCTTGACTCTATCTTCCACCCTGCAGGATGACTTTCTCTCATTCTGTTTCTTTGACCACATGCTCCCCAACTTAAGCCTCTGGAATACCAAGCCATGTGGTCAGACTAAACCAGCCCTGCCTGCCTGTTTCTCTCTCTCTCTCTCTCTCTCTCTCTCTCTCTCTCTCTCTCTCTCTCTCTCTCTCTCTCTCTCTCTCTCTCTCTCTCTCTCTCTCTCTCTCTCTCTCCCTCAAAGTATTTACTGCTTTTCTAGGAGTTTTAACCTGTTTACTTTCTAATATTTTACAATAAATCTTGAGCAGTTTTAAAATCCCAAGGAGCATGGGAATTCCTTCATTTTTCAGTAACCCTTGATTTCTATCTTTAATTGGCTACTCAAATCCCATCAGCAGCAATGGCATCACCTCCCTATAGTCATGGTATACTTCAAGAATGAAGGATATCAAGTTCTCTGTAAGGATTTCTTCATTTATTTCATTTTTGTCCCCAGTACCTAAAATAGGGCACTTAATAAATGTTGATTTATTGACTGTAAACTTCAATTGGTTCACTTTATGATTAGTAATTGTAGTGCAAGGCTTAGCCTGAAAGTTTTTCAAAATGTTTTTAATTTAATTTTTAAAATTAAATATCTACCTAGAAAAAGTCATCAAGGTGACCCAAAGAGAAAGGATCATATGTATGTAAAACTATGTAATGTTAGATTTTTTTCTGTGTTGGCTAATTTTGCTGACCAAATGCCCCCATTTTACAGACATGGAAACTGAAGACCAAGAAGGTTTAATGACCTGCCCACTATCACATGGGTTAGTCATTGGCAGGTCTAAGACTTGAAATATAGGTCTATTGGTTCCAAGTCAAGTGCTTTTATGAATCAATCACATTGCCTCCAAGGGGCCAGAAGAGAATACCAAAAAAAAAAACAAACAAACAAACAAACAAACCCTAGCACATCCAAGTACAGTGTGATAAGTCAATAAAGATTTAATTGAAAACTGACCTCAGTTGGGTCAATGATTTATTCCCAAGATTAATGGTTTAATAATTGTGGATCTGGACATAAGACTGGAAGGTGCACAGTTTATGATGCCAGGTCAATGGTTGAAAATGTTGGGCTGTCCTCCTGTTTGGTTATAATGAAACCTTTCCTGGTTGCCACTAATTTCTCCCACTGGACACCTAATAGCCTATTAAAATTGAAGATGGTCAGGCTACCATGATAGGCACTTCCCTAATTACAAAACAGCTTTGTGCAAAGTGGGGCTTTGGGTTTTCTATTTCTTTCTCATTCATGCACTGCCATCCCTAACACACACACACACACACACACACACACACACACACACACACACACACAACCTGCAAGAGACTGACCATCATTTTATATTATAGCCATAGTTCCTTGGTGACACTTAGAACATTGTGTCTTAAAACTCAGTCATTGATATGCATTTGATGATTTTGCAATGTAAGAACTGAATAAAATACCATGTCTAAAGACATTGGAATGTCAGCACAATAGATAGGCTTGTGTTGAGAATGTATCAGATGCTCAGTAAATGTGATCACTTCCTTTCAAACTAGGAAACAGTGATTGCCTCTATTCCCTATGCTAAAGCCAGATGTTATTTTTTCTTCTTCTCAATCTGCTGTATAATGTTGCTCAGGATAGTAAAACTTTATATGTACCTTGAGAAGATGGTAAGACCTGCTGTGACAGCAAAACTCAGACCTCATACTTCTTAGACAGTCCCAAAATGTCTCCATTTCATAGATAATCAAATCAAATTTTGTTATCCAGCTAATTATTTGTAATGCACCTTTAGTCTAAAGTCTTTTTTGTTGTTGCTGTTGCTGCCCAGTTTATAACTAGATTTTGATTTATAGGCTTCTCTTACTTTAAAAAAAACCATTACTCTATTTGAGAACTATTTGCAGTAAAACAAATAAGTGTTTCATCATGTTTTTGTTGTCTAAAATCTTAAATGTCTACTCCACAGTTCCCATTATTCAGACCCTTGGAATAAGTGACTACAATCAGACCACATAGGAAGAAAACTTAGCTTCTGATTACCAAAGAAATTGGTCCAAGAAGCAGAGGCTGAGTTAATGTTCGCTTTTCAACATTCTCATTCTCCTCATCTGAAATGCATGCTTCCCATTAGACCAAGTTAAAACATTATTGTCATCAGTCATGTCATTATTCTCTCATTGGTTTCTACTGAAACCTAGGGTCGGATGCCATCAGGTAAGCAGTTAACCTTATACCAATCTCAAGTGTCTCCTGGATGGCTTTATCTGGCAATGACAATTTATCACTGTCGAGCTCTCAGTCCTTTGGCTACAAGCCTATTTTCCTGCAGGTGTCAAAAGATGCAAAATCGTAATTTATAAAACCCAAGATGACAGAATCCCATTTGCACTCTGCTTTTAGATGCCAGGAGGTAACTTTATTTCAAATACTGTAACTTTCTCCCAGGACTTGTTGCATTCTTTCCAGGGTGGTCTGAAAAGTTGATTCAGAAAATAAATGCCGCAACAGCAACTTACAGTTCCTAAGGCCAGATATCCAGATGTGTCAATAATCAGTGTGAATTAGAAGCAGATGTGGTTCCTTGTTGAATAATAAATGTAATGAAATTACTTCCTTTTGCCTCCTTGTGCTTTCACACACTTGAATTTATTCCTTCCATTGGGGGAAGAGGGGGAAGGTTTGTTTAGTTGGTTTACTGTCTGTTTTGGAACACAAAAATGATTTCAATTTTTCACACCAGGGGTGGGTCTATTTATAATGATCTTTTTTAAAAAAAATAACAATAATGTCTATTTCTTGCCTTGTTTCATACTCAGTGAAGTATATCCAATTCAATTGCCATAATAGGAGCATCACTTCAGGACTCTCCAAGATTCTTATTGCTCTGTAATGTAGCAGTCATTCCTAAATTCATCCTTCATTCTTCTTAGGATAACTCTAGCAAAGAGATAAAAGAAAGAAGGCAAACCTAACAGAAATAGATGACTTTGTGTTTCTATTGTCACTGGATGCCAAACATGAAGCAATTCTTTAGAAATGAAGAAAAATCTTCTTTTTTCTCTTTACCATATACTTAAAATTGCAATGTCCATTAGTTACACCTTTGTGAATGCCCTGTGTGTATATATATATGTATATATAAATATGTATTAATGTGAGAGATTGATGAGAGAGGAAAGAAATGAATGTTTGATGCTAGGGAGAGAAAAATATATCTTGCAATATTTTCAAATATTGGAAAATTATATTTTCTTGGAACAATTATAGGTAATGATCTGTTGCGCAAAATTTTTTTAATCACATTATTGAAGTCAATTGAAAAGATCTTAATATCGTTGAAAACCAAGAATTTTAACAACTTTCATACATGCCAATTTTCATTGTAGAGTGACTCCCAATCAGGTGGATTGGGCATTCTTAGTACGTTTCATAGACTAGTAAAAAAAAAGATTGATGATGCCACCTGAGTATAGCCTTCCCAGACCTCTTATTCTCCTCCTCCCCCCAAAAAACATAAAGTCAAAATACCTCATTTGCTATAAATATGGTCTAGAACTAGTTTAAGGCTAGAGACTTTCAAATACTGTTGACCTGTGTGGTGAGCCAGTCACAGTTATTGGCCCAGGAAACTCGGCATCCTCTAGTTACAGAACTATTGTACCATTGTTTAAGGGTACCTAGGCCAACCCACTACTTAAAAGAAGAAAGGGGGAGGAGTTTAATGGCTTGCCTACAAGACGGACTTTGGCCAAAAATTGTCTTCAGCACCATCACCCTCCCATAATGCCCTCTTTCATTCTGATGACTTGGTTCTCTTTCAGCAGTTCCCACTTTGACAACTCTCATTCTAGTATACATATGTGTGTATGTATGTATGTATGTGTGTATACATATATTTATACATATCTCAATACATCGTACCACCCCATCAATCACCTGGGGCTGCCTTCCATGGTTTAGCTCTTGGTCCATCTCCCTTGTCAAGCACCGTTGCCAAATTTCAAAGATATATTGAAACATATCTACACCTTAAGCTTAATTCTTCAACTTTCCAAAGTATTAATTTGCTAATGTGAGCAACTAAATTGTGCTGATATGATAATGGAAGGAAGATGCAGAACCTTGAGATCTAGTCAAGAAGTAAGCAATGAATCAACAACATCAGCGATAAAGCAAACCCCACACAAAAATCTGAGCCACCCAACTGCACCTGTATGAATACTAAGGCAATATGGAAGGGAATGATTAAAACAACAAAGAACACATATTTTTAGAGCTTAAATTATGTGAAGATGAAATTGCTGCAAGCAAATTTTAAAAAAAAAGTTAAAATCAGGTCCTTTCTAAAGTCTAGGACTCCCTTTAGCTGTTTCATTCATTGTTGATCCAACTTTCTCATTTGTTCTGTTTATTGTCATCAGACTAACATCATGTCTGGACAGAGGCACTTATCAACATGTACAGCTGTCTGGGTTAAACCACAGCTGCACAGTGGCTGTTCACACTGACCCCATCTGGAAAGGTTGGCTACTGAAGTCACTGTCATTCACAAATCATTTTCCACTCACTTCTTTTCGGAAATGATCCATATACATCTTTTCACATCTAACCATGCAAAGAAGAGTACAGGGAAACTCACTTTCTATGCCCCTCCCCTCTCACTCAAGTTGTTCACAGCTTGTCCTCTTGGCCTTATTAACACTTAAACCATCCTGAGAAATGAGTTCCACATGTTCCTTTTATGTTTCCCTTAGAACTCTGTAACCTGGGACTCTGCCTTTTACAACCTGTAAATGCACCCCCTGCTTCTCCTATTAAAAAGCGGATATTCTAGAAAGGAAGCCCAAGGAGGATAAAAAAAAAAAAAAGAACCATGCCTGAAAAACAAATTTGCTACTGGAGAGGCAGTCGAATTGCCTCTCCAAGCACTGAATCACTACAACGGGGGATGGCATCTTACCCAATAGGTAAAGTAAGGCAGGTAGCCAAATATTCACCTGCCCACAGGTAGGGAACTATTCCCAGGTCCACAGGAATCATGAACTTGATGTGTCTACCTAGGGCTTTGATTTTTCACGCCTGCATAGTAATGTTCACAAATGGACTCCTCCCTGATGCATATCAGGCCATTACCATACTCTAGGCCCTGACTTTACACAGCACTGATTACATGCTCCACCTTTCATCAATCATTTCCCAAAGGGTTGTGAGGAAATTGGGCAAAAATTTTGTTGAAGGAAGTTAACAGTTCATAGCTCTTAAAATTCCAATGTATCCCTCACTATCTCTACTCTCAAAACTTTCTTCACTGAGTTGATTGGCAACCCTATTTTTATGGTGTCTTGGCAATTTTTTCCCCTGAATATTTGTATAATGATCTGGCCAGGAATTGTGAGGCAGGGAGATACAACCAGATGGAGGTGGTCAAAAACGGAAGCTGCAATTTGAGAGATCTGCATGGCAGATCAGGTGCTGAACTTAGAGGTTCAAAACAATGATAATAATAACTAGCATTTACATGGGGCTTTGAGGTTTTCACAGCAATTTGCAAATATTATCTCTCTCTCTCTCTTGATCTTCAGCTCCAGGAATTAGGTGTTGTTATTATTACTATTATTATTATTATTATTATTATCATTATTATTATTCCCATTTTACAGATGAAGAAAACTGAAAAGATATCAATTATGTGTCTGGATTTGAATTCAGGTCTTCTTTACTACAGTGTTCTTTCCACCGTTCTACTTAGCTGTCTCATAGACACATAGATCCCTGGGTAAGGACATAGAAGGCAATCTAGTCTAAAACTTTTACTTTTCAGACACAGGATCTGCCTATTTTCCAATCCTACCTCTATGTGACAAGTTATTTAGTGGTATTGACTCACAATCTCCAAACACTCAGTTGTTTCAAGAGATTCTCCCTCCTGACTATTCTTCAGTTTTCTCCTCCATGAAATGGGAACAGTATTATATATAATACCGATTTCTTGGTGTTATTATGAGTCACATATGGGTTAATATATTTAAAACTCTTTGCAGTCCTTAGCACCATATTCTATCAGTCAGCATTATCTATATAAGGTTTTGGATTCCCTACCATTACAAATCAACTAATGGTTAGTATATATCAATATTGTCTCTGTCATTAAAACAAAGTTAATGTAGTTATAAAGAAATTAAAGGCAGCAGAGTCTAGAATCTATTTTCCACAATATGTCAGAATTTGATGTGCTATAACAATCTGGAGAAACCCAAGCCAATAGAATATTTCCAGTATGAAGTTGATGTAGGATTTGTTGAGAACAAATTTGATGTATTTCCCATGACAAAGAACGCAATAATATCTTTAGCTTAGAGCTAACAAGTATCACTGTGTCACTGACTCAGAATTAGCAGTCATCTATTTCAACTCATTCCCCATCATTCCCCATATTCAGGTCATTGCTTCTCAATTTGTAGACTTCTAATGGCATAAACCCATTTCTTTTTGAGGCAGCCCAATTTACTATATTAGATAATGCTAATGTTTAGGAAGTTTTTAACCTGGTATTAAAGCTAAATTTGTCTTTTTGCAATTTCTGCCCATTGTTCTCTCTGCTTTCTGGTTACAAACAGTACTTCAAGTCCCTCTTCTACTTGGCAGAACTTTGAATACTGAAAGACAGCCATCAAAACAATCTAAGTCTGACCCACTACATCCAATTTTTTTGTTGTTGTTCAGTTATTTCAGGTATGTTGGACTCTTTGTGACCCTATTTAGGGTTTTCTTGGCAGAGATCCTGGAGTGTTTGCCATTTCCTTCTCCAGTTCATTTTACAGATGAGGAAACTGAGGAACTAGGGTCAAGTGACTTGCCTGGGGTCATAAATCTAGTAAAAATTTAAGTTCAGATTTGAATTCAGGAAGTTGAGTCTTCCTGAGCTCAGGGCTAGCACTCCATCCACATTACCACTCAGCTGCCCCTTGGATGGCTCCAAATATCTACTATGTCCATTCCCTGCCTCCCCCATACTCACTCTCTCTCTCTCTCTCTCTCTCTCTCTCTCTCTCTCTCTCTCTCTCTCTCAAAAGCTACAGGTTTGAATAAGGAAAGTTCAAGGAAAATTATTTAAATCTTTGCTGTCTTGGGGAATTAAATCCAATTGACTACAGAAGTATGAATACTTTAAAGTCTGTAATTCTATTTTTGAGTCCTTATAAGAGTTTGGCATCAATTCCAAATTCAGGGAATTCAGTATCTAATGGATTCTCAGGTATTCCCAGTTTTCCATAAATTTTACATACAGTTATCCCTATCACATAGTTGGGGGCGGGGTGAGGAGTGAAAAATCCACAAAAAAAGTTTGGTCCTCCCTTTGTGCCAGAGAAAAAGTCTGAATTTTTTCTTTTTCTCTTATGGGGTGTTTACAGTACCTTCTGATTGTACAATGATATTGTACAATACCAAATACATTTTATGCATTCTTAATTTCTAAACTTTTTGTGTGTCTGCTAGCTTTTGTGTTGTTGTCTGCAACTTCCACAAAATTCCCATTTAATTTCTTATGCTGACCCACAATATATCAAAACTGTAATGTGACAGGGATAAACGGTATATTACTCCTACTAAATTGAACCATCACTCCTGCTCATCCATCAAAGATGAACTTCCACATTCACCAAGTACTTAAGGGTCTGGACTATTTTTTCTTTCTGTCATATGGATAACAAAAATGATACTGAAAAAAAATGGGGATTGTTGATGATAGTGGTTTAAGACTTTACCATCTCCAGCCCACTCATGTAAATAAAGTCTTAGGAGTATGATATCATGTCAAGTTTAGATAGCATTTTAAAATTTGCAATTATACTATGAGGAAGGTAGAGCACATATTATTAAAAACCATTTAACAGGTAATAAACTATGACTCAGTGGATGTGACTTGCCCACAAGTTATTTATGAGCTATCTACTTCATTTAGAGTGTGAGTCCTTTTAAAATCTGAGATCTGTCTTGCTTTTCTTTTTTGGATTTCCAACACTTAACAGTTTCAGCAAATAGGAAGGTTTCATAAATGGTTTTTTCATTTCATTCATTCATGGATAAAAAAAAAAAAAACACTAATTTGTTAGAGATAGTAAAATGCAATCCAGATCTGCTAACTCGTCTAGTATTTGACCAAGCTATACTATATAGGATTTGTTTCTAACATTCCAGCCAAGCTTCTTAACCCAAAGATATTTTATCTATACTTTAAAGGCACTAATGTGAATCCAGACTTCCCAACATGGTGGTCATATGTTATTGCATGAGCAACTCTTTGAAAATTGACTCTCCTCATTTATTCTGTTCAGTTCAATTTTCTCCTTCCTATTCAGGAACATGGTAATAACATGATCTCCAAATTATAGTACCCAAGTTTAGTCCCAAAGAATAAATGAGAAAATACACTTCCCTCCCTTCTTGACAGGGTTGGATGACTGTTTGTATGAAATACTACATCTATTATCAAACTTTGTTGAAATTTGGTTAATTTTATGGAACTGTTTCTTTTTCTTTATTATTTTATGTTGCAGGAGTAGAAGGGGGTGAGGAATAAGAAATGGCATGTACAACTTGTCTCAAAAGTCTCAACTTTAATAGATTAAATTTAGATTAAGACTTTTGGGACATCTTATATTAGTAATGCAGAAAACATGGGAAGATTTAATATGAAGTGATGCAGAGTACAGTAGGCAGAATGCAGTAAAACTAGAAATTCAATATATATAATAACTATAATACACATGAAAATGACACTGTATTCTCATCAGTTATGATAATCATCCTAATCCCTAAGAACAGGAGATGAAACCTGCCCACTACATATGTCCTTTTCCTCTTGTTATTCTTTTGCTCCCTTTCCTGACCACAAGCCACCAAGACCCCTAATCCCTCTGTCAAGTCAAGATTTTTCTATTTGATCTAGGAGGTGATAGGGAACCACTTGAGTTTACTAAACAGAGGGGTGATATGGTCAGAATTGCACTGTAGGTAGATCAATTTGATAGCTAAATAGAAGATAGACTGGAATAGGGAGAAAAGAAGGAAGAAAAAATCGGTAGGCTATTACAATGGTCTGGACATGAGGTGATGCTATGAAGGTAAATTCAAGAAACTCTGGTCACTTATTGGATATGAGGGGTTAAAGAGATTTAGGAGCCAAGGATGATACCACCTAGACTGATGAATCTGGCTGGCTGGGAAAAGGGAGACGCTCTCAGCCATACCAAGAAAAATAAGAACGTGGGGGTAGAGGTATTTGATGAGAAAAATAATGAATGCAGTTGAGATGTATGGAATATAAGGTGTCTTCTATTCCTCTGTTGGGAATATAAGACTAGAGATTAGGAAAGAAGATAGATAAGTAGGTCTGAGAATCAACAAGAAAGAGAAGATTACTGAATCTATGAAAGCTGCTCAAATTATCAAGAGAACTAGTATATAGGGAGAAAAGAAGAGGGTCCAAGAGAGAGCCTAGAGGTACACCCAGGGTTAGCAAATAAAACTTGGATGAAGATTTGGCAAAAAGAGAGAAGTGGAGGAGAAATAAGAGAAAAATATCATGAAGACCTAGAGAGATGACAGTATTAAGGAGCAGTGATTAACAATGTCTGTGACATCAGCTACAGAGAAGATAAGAAGCATAAGAATTGAGAATGGAATTAAGAGGTCATTAGTAGGGGGCCGGCTAGGTAGCAGTGGATAAAGCACCGACCCTGGAGTCAGGAGTACCTGGGTTCAAATCCGGTCTCAGACACTTAATGATTACCTAGCTGTGTGGCCTTGGGCAAGCCACTTAACCCAATTTGCCTTGCAAAAACCTTAAAAAAAAAAGAGGTCATTAGTAGCTTTGGAGAGAACAGTTCTGTATTAGGATGAGGTCAGAAGTCAAACTGCCAAGAGGTAAGAAAAGATATGGAAGAACCAGTTGCAGACATTCTGCTTAAAGAAGAAAAAAGATATACAATGACAGGCAATAGGTATGAACAAATCAAGTAAGGATTTTTCAAGGAAAAGAGACATATGGTTATCTGTAAGTAATAGGGAAATAACCAGTAGACCAAGAGAAATTGGATATAAATGAGAGAGTGTGAATGATAGCAAGAGCAAACTGTGGGAGAAGACAGGATCCAACTGGATCAGTTGGTCAGGCAGAGGGGTTCACCTTAACAAGGAGAAAGACCCCCCTCTTCAAATGAAACAGGAGTAAAGAAATAGAAAATGATATAAGAGACTATCCTGAGACTTACCATATTTGTCCTGCTAATGTCTCCTAATATCTTCCTCTCCATACTCCATACCCCAAGGGGACTATCATCTGGGATGAAGATATACCTACTCTAAGTAAGCCTGGGTCTTGCAATTTACCCTATTGCTGTACTATTGTGATCTCTGTCTCTCTATTCACCTGAAAATTGAATTTAATTTTATGTATTTTTCCCATAAGACTATAAGTACTAGAAAGTAGGAACTACCTAGTTTTGTTATTGTTGTTGTCATTGCTGATGAAGTTGTATCCCCAATGCTTAACATAAACCTATACTAAAATAAGAAGATACTAAGCACTTTCTCTTTCATTCACCCAGTTTCCCTCATCACAGTGGAAAAGTGGGGAAATTAGTGGTATGTTGTCCTGGATGCCAAATGTTCCTGTATTTTGCTTAACTGTTTTTCCTTGCCAAAAGAAAGCAGTTCATGTGGGAAGGGGGTGCATTAGGAAATGATTGAGAAGTAACAATCAAAGAAATTCATAAAGCTTTAAAAAGAAAAAGAGGGACAAAAACAAAGCCATAGAGCAACTACGAGTACCACTCTCTTCTATCTCAAACCTTCACTACAAATCCATCAGCAATGAGAGTTTCCTATTCTGTGAAGTAACATGTTTATTTAGAATTATCTAAAGTCCAATTAAATTTATATATATATATATTTATATATATATATATGGAAATGATAAATGGTTATTACTTTGATTCTGATCATAAGACCGCAAACTTAACCACCAACACCACTAGCCTTCCACTATTTTAGAAGATAAACATTGTCAAACAGAATAAATAGTAAATAGTAAACAGGAGACAAAGTTGATTTTATCCTTTTTGGATAAATCCCAGAGGGGCACTGTATTCCCTGAATCCAATTACTTCTTAAATGACTTTGCACTTGATGGAAAATGCAAACTGCATTTTAAATACTTTCATAGACTATCAGCACAATCCCAGAAAACTCCCCCATTTGAGTGCCATTTTAATAACATAACAAAAGCATTGTCCTTACAATGTTTATTTCTTCCTAAGTACTAGGATTTTCCTTTATCTAGAGAAAAAGCACAACTTGCCATGAATACCCCACAAATCATTTTCTCAAAAGTTCCCATGATACATTTGCAGTTGTTTAGCACAACATCTCTATGATGGACACAAGAAGTGATCTTGGAGGGCATTCTTTGAGGCTCAATATCCATTCAAGAAGTGCTCATATGTTCACAGGTTCAAGAAAGATGAAGTGATAAGTAGAGGAAATAGATTGAGAAATTGGAAATCATACTTCACATCCAAAAGAATCCCAAGTACAGAAAAGACAGAAAACTCTCCTTGGCACTGATTTATGGGAGATGGGTTTAACATAGTCCATAGATTAGATTATCTCAAATGTTTTAGTGTTAGTTTTTCATTACATTTCATGTCACCGAATTTACACTAGGAAAACTATCATTTCACTTAAGCTTCTCTACAATGATATTCTCCAATTTCTTCCATATGGAAACTCATTATAGATAAGAAACGAAGTCCTCCTGGTACTTTCAGCAGTAAACTGAATGGAATCAAAGGTGGATCCATATTCTACTGAATTCCAAACTAGAATAAGTTGAGTGTTAAGTGAGGCTCAAGTGAATTATGGAATTTCTATAAGATTTCAGGGAGGATGGAAGAAGAGGAAGGGAAGTTTTTGTTCTAGATGATGATGTTGAACCAGATTTTTATAGTAACAAAATTATTCCCTGATGACAAGACAATTATTGCCTTTGAAAGTCATAGTAAATCTTTCAGACCCCTACAGTTGGAGTTAGTCATTGAATCTATCAAAGATGCTTATCAGCTTACTCCCAGGGTGTCACTAAATCACTGGGAATATACAGGACATCTAACTTTTTTTATAACACTTCCAAATATACCAAAAAATAATCATAGTAGCACTATTGTATTAACCAGGAAATTGAAGCAAAGGAAATATTTATTGATTGGTGATAGCTGAACAAATTATTGTATGTTAATGTAATATGATAGCATACCATAAAAATTATGAAAATGAAGTATTCAAAGAAATTTGGCAGTAATGCTAAGCAAAGTAAGCAGAAGCAAGAAAATAAGCTATATAATGACCAAAATAATATAAGAAAATATCAAAAGACCTAAGAATGCTCATCAATAGAGTTACTAGTCTTGATTCCACAGGACTGAAAGTAAATTATGGCATTCTTTTCTTAATACAAAGATAGTAGACTAAAGCTGCAAAACAAGGACTATCTTGCCAGAACAGCTAATGTATTGATTTGTTTTGTCAAGTGAAAATAAAAGAATTCTTTGTGAAAAAAAGAAGATTCTTCTATTTGAAGAGTTGTAAAGTGGCCAAGTTATGCTGGAAAGCAATTTTTAAACAGACTTTTTTTTAAAGTGATTAAAATGGACTAAAGGAAGGAGAAAATTTGGAGTTGAAAACAAATATAATTTTTTAAGTTTTTGAAGTGATTAAAATATTTATAACCTTTAATCTAGAAATTGTACTGTTAAACATATACACACACACACACACACACACACACACACACAAACACACACACACTAAGCAGGTAAAAGATAGAAAGAAAAGGTCCCATAAATACTGACTGAGGGATATTTAAAGTTGTATATGACCCTAATAAAATATTATGGTGCATTGAGAAATGAGAAATAGGAAGAATTCAGAGAAATATGAGATTTATATAAATTGCTGTAGAATGAAGAAAGTAGAACCAGGAGAACAAAAATATATGATTATAATAGTGTGAATAAAATACTATAAATGAAAAAGAAACAATAAAATTATATGTAACTAATAGTGCACAAATTTAGACCCAGGTAAAAGCTAAGAAAATGCACCTCCATACTTTCACTGCAGAGGTGAGAAATTATAGGGGTGGAAACCTGCATTTACTAAAAAATATTTATTGTTTTTCCCTCTTAGTTTTTTTTTTTGGTGGGGGGGAGGTTACAAGGCAATGGGGTTAATTGACTTGCCCAAGGTCACACAACTAGGTAGTTATCAAGTATCTGAGGTTGGATTTGAACTCAAGTCCTGCTGACTCCAGGTGCTCTATTTACTGCACCACCTGGCTACCCCTTTCTCTTTATTTTTTAATCTTTTTGTTGAAAGATTAAAAGTCTTTAGAACTTGCTTTCTTAGGGGAAGTGAGGAGGGGTCCATTTGAAAATTAATATGAAATTATACCTGGGTGGCAAGGTGGCGCAGTGGATAGAGCACCAGCCTTGGAGTCAGGAGTACCTGGGTTCAAATCCAACCTCAGACACATAATAATTACCTAGCCATGTGGCCTTGGGCAAGCCACTTAACCCCATTGCCTTGAAAAACTCTAAAAAAAAAAAATTAAACCAAAAGTCATTTTAAATTCTTCACAAAATTAAAGGTAAAAGGGAGGAAAAGTGTTAGGAAATGATAATAATATGAGAGAAAAATAAACAGTAAAATAATTGTTTTTAAAAAAAAAAGCAGATGAATTCTCCCCAGTAAAATTAGTTACCAAGAAAATATAGAGATCTTACCCACCATGATTCATAATTTATGCTATAATTAATGTTCTATTTGGGTTTGACAGGAAAATTGAACTTTTCCTGAACAAACTATCAACAAATTTAATGTTAAAGTCTGTAATTAAATTAAATCATGCCTGATTCTCAAACTAATCAATTTTCTCTCTGATTAATAAATAACAAAGACCCAAGTTTTCCTAGACTAAGATACATAGTTAGTATTTACTGCAAAATATGGTGAACATTCATTACAACATTTTTGAGATTAGACAGGAAAGATTTGTTTTTGCAAATATAAAAATCAGGTGAGTCAGAGGAAGTTGCTATATTTTATGTTGCTATGCAAGCCTATAATTAGCCAAAGTTATCAGTAAATAGTACTGATGTCTGTTAAAATTCTGGGCCATTGGGGGAAATTAAGAAAATTCCTACTTTCATTTGCTAATTCGGGGGGGGGGGGGTGCCAAATAACTAAAGTGTCTATCTTTGTGACGATTCTAAAATTCCTGGGGTTTGTGGATAGTATCGATTGACAGTACCATTGGGTTATTCACCTAACTTGAAGTCAAATTCATGATTTTGGGTCCTCAGAAAATAACTAACTACACTGTTACTCTCTCTGGATTCTAGAGATAGTAACCCTCTCTGAAATACTTCCCAATAACAGGCTAACTTAAGTAGATTCTTTAAAAGGCGCATTTATTGAGATTGTGCCTAGGACACAGCCTTCTACAGATAAATCCATAGATACTATTTGAAGAGTGGGCTTAAACTTAGAAAACAATGTTTGGAAGGACATGTGTGGAGAAAATGTGAAGCAAAAGGGTAACACTACTCTCCCGATGAAAGTCATTTTTCTGCTTTATATAGTCATCATGAAGTTCCTCTCTGGTGTAGCTCTCTCCTTTAAGAGCCAATACCTTTCTGCAGTCCCTAGTCAACATTTTTTTCCTAAAGGGATCATATTTCTTGAAGTTGACTTTCCCCAAATGTCTATGATTCCATATCTATTTTCCTCAGTACCTCTCTCAAATCTTGATTTCAGTACTTTTGTGTACATCTATTCTATTAGGCAGAAAGCAACTAGATGGCTCAGTGAGTGGAGTATTGGGCCTAGAGTAAGGAAGACTTAACTTCAAATCCAGCCTTAGACATTCAGTAACTTAATGACCCTGGACAAGCCATTTAACCTCTATCTCAAATCACTGGACAAGGCATCTTTGCCAAGAAAATCTCACAGGAAGAAAAAGACATGACTGAACTAAACTCTAGCAGGCATTGTGGTCTCTACCACCATTCAGTTCCAACTGTCAATGGGACCTCTAGATCTTCTGAACCATCAAAGTCACGTGGACACTTGTATCTTAGAAATCTTTTGTCCAAATCAGCACATAACAAACTCAAAGAGAAGAAGGAATTCCCATACTCAAAACTGAACTCCAACATGACCAGGTGGAAATCAGGGAAATCATACCACCCAGTTCTTAGGAAGGCAGTCAAAGTAGTACTATCTTACTCAAAGTCACAAAAGAAAGAAAGCCACAGTCTTTTATATATTTGCCAAATTCCTATTCAACAGTCTCTGAGTTATCTTGTCTTCCATCTCAGCAACCAAACAGGAAGCTTTCCTTCATCCCATAGTATAAACCTCTCAATTACAAATGGCCAAATGCTGGCAGGGAATAGCCACACACACACTCTCTCTATAACTTAGCCAGAATGACAAATCAAAGCATACTCTATGCCAGTATTCCAATAACATTTATAGTAAAAAAAAAATTCATGGAAGTTCTCTCAATGGTTTCATCATCTCAAGATGATGCTGCAACTGTCTACTTGTTCTAAATAGCCAAAACGCATTTAACCCATTTGAAATGGAAATCTTTCTAATAAGTATCAGATTTATCTTCTTACCTATTTACCTTCTTTTCATTCCAAGTCTAGTGTTCCTTCTACTATATTCCCCTGACTCATACTGCCCACTTCAATTTTTTTATATTTAATAAGGATAACTCAATGAACAAAAATAGTGTTAACCAGAGGCATGCTGGACCTAATTCTTGTCAAAGGGTCAATTGTTAAATTTTCATTGTGACCCTTTATATCTCAGAAATCAACAAATACTACAAATCAGAGCTTGATTTATTGTTTTGTTGATTGTCTAGACTTAAGAAAGTGATGGAGAAAATATTAATAATGCAGATTAAACTTAAAAGTGGATTGGTTGTAATTTGAGGGAGAGTTACCAATTTCCTGGTGAAATTCTTCCTAGATTATTCTAATGCAAGGGAATATTTAATACATTTTGGAAAATTTCTAACTAAGGTGGATAATAGAAATCAAGTTTGCACAATTAAAGGGATAAGCTTCATCAATTTTGAATTTTTTTCAGAAAAAATTTTTATCCATAAAAATGTTTATCCATATGCAATTCATATGTAAAAATTTTATGTAAATATGTTTAAAATAATTCATATGTAAAAATATGTATAAAAAGTAAAATCACTATGAATTTTTTTGTAATAATGTTGAATAAATAGAATATTACTGCAATGATCTTATGTAGAATTGATTTAGAGGTAAAAGGGAATTCAGAGGTTACTTTGTCCTACTTCCTCATTTTACAGATAAGGAAACTGAGCCTCCCTCGTTTTTACAGATGAGGAAACTTGTCCAAGAATACTCAGATAAAAAAGAGCAAAACCCAGTGCCCTTTCTTCAAAATATAATCAAATATTTAGATCTAGAAGGACTTCCATCTAATCATTTTTTTTAGGTTTTTGCAAGGTAAATGGGGTTAAGTGGCTTGCCCAAGGCCACAAAGCTAGGTAATTATTAAGTGTCTGAGACCAGATTTGAACCCAGGTACTCCTGACTCCAAGGCCAGTGCTTTATCCGCTGTACCACCTAGCCGCCCCCATCTAATCATTTTTAAAGCTAACCTTAGAAAGGAGTTAAAGTCTAGGGTCCCATGACCTTTCTACTGTAATTCTATTTATAACAGTTTTAAAGGGTTTTTATTTCTCATAAGGAATAGAACAAAAGAAGAAAACACCCCTTCAGGTTACAAATTTAAGAAGTATTGGCCAAATGACACCCACAATTGCCATGTTGGCACATGGCACATTTAATTCACTCTTAATAGCTGGGTGCCAAAGCTTGCACAGGGTTATAGACAAGAACAGTCTTTGCTGTTTATGTTTGATCCTTATCTCTTGTAATTGTATAAAAGAGTTCTTATGAATTTAGGAGTAAACTTCAGCTAAGTGACCCAATAACAGGGGCTGTCCAGGATGAACATGAAATATCTTTTCTCTGGATAATCCAAAGAAAGATGACTCAGAGTTGTAAGTTTTATGTAGCAAATTTACTTTCTTAGCTGTGACTTGCTGAGATAAACATAAATAGTACTTGCACCTTATACTTACACAGAACTGAATAGCTTTTAATATACTTTGTTCATGATAATCTCATGCAGTAGGTCACACAAATATTATCCCCATTTTACAGATGAAATTCATAGAGGTTCAATAACTTGGGTCAGGTCATAAGAGATCTGGCAGAGCCAGGACAAAATCCTTTTCTAAGCCAAGCGCTACATCAGAAGACAGAGATATATGAATAAATAATTCTTGTGCTTGAGGTGCTTAGATTCTACTAATAATAGCAGATAGGAGTTGCAAAGGAAAAGAACTGGACCTTGATTTCATTAGTAGAGGTCCAGGAAAGAAGACTTCCCCTATTAACATAGGTATGCAGTTTCTGATCAACTTCTAGTTTTAGAAACTTTCCTAGAGCACGGAGAGGCTGTCCAGCTCCAAGGGCCACAGAACTAATTGGTAATGGAGCCAGGCGGCTATAACGGATAGAGCATTAATGACCTAAGTTCAAATTCAACCTCAGACACCAGCTATGTGACTTTGGGCAAGTCTTTTAACCCTATTTGCCTTACTTTCCTTATTTATAAAATGAACTGGAGAAGGAAATAGCAAACCACTCCAGTATCTTTGCCAAGAAAACCCCCAAATGGGTCACAAAGAGTTGGATTAAAATTGGATATGACCCAATAAAAAAGAGACTTCCGGCCAAGATGACTATCCAACTCCAATATGTCTATTCCAGCAAAATCCTGAAATAATTAGCACACCAAAGATGGAACCCTGAAGACCCAGCACTCTGAAATTCAATTTAATTCAATAAACATTTATTAAGTACTATGTATTAAACTAAGAATTAAGCATTAAAAATAAGAATAAAGAGACAATCCTTGCCCTCAAGGAGTTTATAATACAATTAAGGAAGACTACACCCAAAAGGAAGATAGAAGGGAAGGAGGGTACCTGAGAGTACCTGGAGTAGGCACAGTGGCATGAGGTTCCATGGACTTAAAAGATAACAGAAATACTGATGGGTAAATACATGATATAATGGAGAGAGAGCAGGGCCTAGAATGAGAAAGACTCATCTTCCTGAGTTCATAGCTGGTCTTAGACACTTAGCAGTTGTGTAACCGTGGGCAAGTCACCCAGCCCAGTTTGCCTCAGTTCCTCATCTGTAAAATGAGCTGGAAAAGAAAACGGCAAACCACTCCATTATCTTTTACTTTATACTTACATAAAACTGAATAGCTTTTGGTATATGTTGCCTCAGAATAGGATCCTCAAAATGTAGAAACCTCATGAAAAACCTCAAAATATAGAATCAGGTCACATAGAATTAGGAACAACTGAAATGACTCAACTACAATCTCTTAATTTTAAGGTCAGTTTTCTAGCTACTAATTCATGCTTTTCCAGGTAAATACAAATATATATATATATATATATATACTAAATACAAAGGAATTCTGTATTTTAAATTCTGAAGCTCTAATAACTAAAACACCAGTAAAGGTCTTCAATAGTTCTTTTAGAGAACTAGGAATCCAGAGAATTTGACAAAGGAGACAGTCAACCTATTCAGAGTCATAAAAGGAGTCAGAGCTGTGCTAGTAAATACTTTAACAACCTGTTCTGTAGGGGAAAAAATATATATACAATAGACTTCTAAGTTTAATCTTCATTATTAATGTTTTCTCCATAACCTTCTTAAATCTAGACAATTGACAAAATAATAAATCAAGCCCTGATTTGTAGCATTTGCTGATTTCACTGGAAATTTAAAATTGGCCCTTTCCAATCTATTTACAGTTGGCTCTGGGACATTCTTGATTGTAATGTATGGAGAAATATAAGTAGGCTCAAAGTCCAGGGCTCTTTCCAACTACTTGTCATTTCTGGAGCACACACCAACTGGTAGCAAAGAACAGCTACCCTAAAGAATGTTAGCTCACAGAGAAAAGCTCTTGTCAGGTGGAAACTTGAGTATGTATCAAGTAACCCTTATACAGAAGACTTAAGAGGCTTTTTCTAGAACCCCCTTAGCATACAGAGACAGAAACACAGACCATAGATAATTGTATTTAGTTTCAAGAAGATTTGAGTTCAGATCTTTCCTCCATTACAAGCTTAGTGATCATAAAAAGCATTCATGTACTGTAAAATGGAGGAAACAATAATACATCACACGGTTATGTTGAGGATTGAATAAGACAAGATTTGCAAACTTTTAAGTGTTTGATAATTGCTAGTATTATTATTAATCATAAAATAGGTATGAAGAGTTATTTTAAAATTCTGTTCTATTCAGTCTCTATTTGATATTTAAAGATACTTTACTTTAAAGATACTTATAACCTGACCACTCCCTACATTTTGACTTTCTCATGCACACTCCCTTCCTTGAACACCACAATCCAGTCATTCCTGCCTCTCCATCTCCCATCTCCATGCCTTTGTACTGGCCAGGAATGTACTCTCTCTCTCTCTCTGTCTTTTGGAATTCCTGGGTTTCCTTCAAAATTCAAAATTTCCTTCAAATATTACTTTTTAGAAGGGATTTTTCTACTGCACCCCCTCCTTCCCCCACCTGGTCAAGAACACTCCCCCTTTAGAATTTTAGCTCCTTGAGATCAGGATTTATTTTGTTTTTGTCTCTATCCCAAAGACTAGCACAGTACTTTATAGCATAGAACACATTTGCATGCTTAGTGTTTAATTGATACATCTGTGCAAGAACTTGACAAAGTTCTTGATTTTTCTTTTCCCAATGCTATTGTCTTAACTACAAGTTCAATTTTTAATACAAAATAAATTCTTAAAGAATCAGTCAATTTGGGAATTTGAAGTATCTCAACATAGAGTTTGGAGTAATAAAAATAGCTAGCATTTATATGATGCTTTTAGAGTTATAAAATACTTTATATGTGTCATCTCATTTAATCCTCACCACAGTCCTGGAAGGAAGGAGATATAATTAGACTAATTTTACAAAAAAATGTCTACTGAGTCTGAGTGGTTCAGTGACTTGCCCAGAGTCACACAGTTGCTAAATATCTGAAACTGCATTTGAATTTGAGTCTTCTTGACTCCCATAGTTAAATCAGCATCCTCTTTGACAACAATCTCTGACAAATGATCATCTAATTCTTATCAAGTAATGAAGACTCAGAGCTCCTTCATATACTATAGCAAATGAGACCTCAAAAGGAAACTGCAGAAAAAATTTGGAATGAAACACTACTAAGCAATGAGAGAAAGACTTAACCCAAGAATAATTGACAAGACCTGGAAACCAAGTTAAGTAAGATACAATCAGGAAATCAAAGTACAGAGAAATATGTGTGTTGGTATGTGTGTCTCTTGGATTATTTAATTTAAAGTTCTGAGAAAACTTGAAAAATACCTTTAACCCCTCCCAAACCCTCCCCCCCATGAGTTGCTGTGAATTTTATTTTTCTTTGTTTAATAAACACCTTTGAACTAATACCTGTGAATATTCCTTTGTTTGGTTGCTCTGACTTGTGGGCTACCAGTGGCTCCCGGCAGCTAGATTACTACTGGCAAGGTTACAGATAATAATTAGTTTAGGGAATGGAGATAGGGGCTAAACATCTCTACAAGTCATACCATTAAATCTAGGCACAGACGGGGTAAATTAAGTGGTTTTCCAGGACTCAGACAGAAAGAGGTCAGGTAAATTGAGTTGTGGTGAGAGGGAAATAAAAATAATTATTTGTTATTATTTCAGTTCACAAGACAAAACCCTATTATTTTCATGACCTGTGAAAAAATACACTGAAAAGATGTCAAATATATGACAGGAAAACATAAAGAGGTGAATTCTGCTCAAACAACACTTATCTTTTATAAATGAAATTGTTTCCATAATTCTGGGTGTCTGGGATTCTAAACTCCCACTACTCAGGCTAGAAGTGTTTGCCCAGGTTTATAATTGTGTTTTGACCTTACAAGTGTACAAATGGTAATTTATTGTTGGGTTTTTTTCATGTTCATAGTCATCTTTTGTGTTATTGAGATTTTTTTTCCACATTCAGATTCAAAAACATCAGCTGTTCTATCTCTGCCTTTTGGGGGTGGACAGGGATGAGAAGAGCCAGTAGAATGGCCTCCCACCTTGAGGCTAACTAGCCAGACGACATTGAGCAAATCATGTGATTTCTTTCTGGTTCCTGTGAGAAAAATAAGTCCCAATCTCCTCTCAGGAGATAAATAAATCAATAAGTAAAAAAGGGGAAGTGCAAAGTCCTGTGCTAAATGCTGAGGATAACAATTGCAAAAGCAAAGACCTTACTTTTAATAAATTTATATCCCAAAAAGTGGCAGTAGCCAGGGAGGAGCACTTTGGAGAAGAAATTTCCTGCAATGGGGACAAGAGAAAGAAATGTTAGGGGCAGAGAATAAGCAATATAGAATATAGTGCCTACTCTTTAAACTAAACACTTTTTTTTTGCCAAGGCAATGGGGTTAATTGACTTGCCCAAGGTCACACAGCTAGGTAATTATTAAGTGTCTAAGGTCACATTTGAACTCAGGTCCTCCTGACTCCAGGGTCTGTGCTCTATCCACTGCACCACCTAGTTGTCCCTAAACACTTTTCAAAAAAACCAAATATTATAAACCGTTATCTTATTATGTAATTTTGCTATCTCTTATACTTTATTTTTCCTCCTTAAGGAGGAAACTTAGATCAATGTATATCATGGAAACAATGTAAAGACTGCCTTCTGGGGGGGGGGGGAAGGGAAGCAAGATTAAGGGAAAATTTGTAAAACACAAAATAAATAAAATCTTTCTTTAATAGAAATTTTAAAAAAACAAATATTAACTTATCTGATCCTTGCAATAAACTGGGAGGGAGTTCTATTATTATTATCCCCATTTTACAGTTGAGGAACTGAGGTAAATAGATGTTAAATGAATGGACATTGCCCAAGGTCATATAGCTAGTAAGTGTCTGAGGCTGCATTCAAGAAATTCAGATTTTCTTGACTCCATCTAGTTTTTCGAGGTATTAGGAAGACAGGAATTAAAAATAGTCTTGCCAAGAGTTTGGAGATAGGGTATTATAAAGAGTGACCAAGAGGATGGTGGTATTCTCAGGAACAGGAAAATTAGGAAGAAGGGAAGGTTTGAAAGTAGGGAAATTTAACTACATCATTTCCAAGACATAGTGAAAAAGGAGAAAAAGTCATCAAACTGCCTAGCAAGGACATGGACAGAAATTCTGGAGATGCAGAGTTTCAAACTTGTGTAAAGGTTCTGCCTTAATGAGCTTTTGTTTTGTTTTGGGTGTTTTGCCCATATAGATTATATATACATAATCTACATATAGGTCTGTCTAAATGTGGCTCATAGAGAAGTAAGAATAGATATTTCTAGCATCCTCCCCTTCCCTTTTCCAAGGTAAATTTTGATTTCTGGAAGAAGTTGAAGCTAGAGGCTAGTCACTCTGCTCTCCTCAGACAGAAGGATGTACTTGGCTAGAATATCTGTTCCCTTAAATATTGTTAATCTGAGGGAAATAATTTTTGGGTTTAAGCTGAGCTTCTGATTGCTACCCCTTAAAAGGGAAGGAATATCCAAGGCGTGATTCCCTTCCTGCTGGAATTGTCCAGTTCTACAATGAACAGCTGTAGCAAGTTACAAAAAGCAAAACAGAAGTCAGAGAAGGTATACACATATACAAAGATATCAGCCAGTAAAAGGTAAATGATCTCTCACATTGAGAGGGAAAGAACTCAGTTCAGTTAAGAGAGAGATATGCCAGCCAAAGAGAAATTCCATTCACTCTAATGTAGTAAGCAGATCAAGATATCACTTTTTTCCAAGTCTTTCTTTCCCTTCGGGAACCCGAAGAGAACTATATGTCTTCTCTCTAAGTGAAAAGTCTGAAGAACAGGATTTCTCTTCTCCCAAGCTCTTACTAATTCTACCCTTCATGAGGACCCAGAATCTTAAATATTCACTCTCCATCATTGAGGAGAATATTATGCAAATAATATGCAAAGATCATTTTAGACACAGATTATATTAATAAGGTCCATGATTGGAATCATGGAGGAAATGGACAGAATACCAAATCTTCTCTAATTCTAAAATTTTAAGTGACAATTTGGGACTTTCCTTAAGATTTAGTTTTAAAATTAATAAATCTTAAATCCAGAAGGAATAATGCAAACCAATCACATCACTTTATAGATAAGTCATAGACAGTTAAGTTACTTTTCTAAGATCAAGCATGGTAAAAAGTTATTTAAATTTAAATTGATACCCAGATGTCACTGTATTGGAACCCTCACAGTATCTCTCTATTTGTGCAAAATAGTGACCTGGGCACTATTTACTGTAGCCTTAGTCAATTGCCTCTTAAGCCATCTTTGTTTTTTGTGTCCCGTATTGATTACTATTACCATTCAAGTTTCTGAAGTATTCATTGTTCATAAATAGTCATCTATGAATCTCTGAGAGCAAAATCAGATTCACCTGCAGTGCCTTTATCTCAAGGTTTTATTTTTGCATAACAATAAAGATGTTTGTTGTCATCTAGGATGCAATGAAAAGGAAATAAAAGGAAAATTTTAAAAATGAAATTCTGACAGGATCATATGATGAAAAAAGGAATTTCAAAAAATGTTATAGGGTAGCTTAAAGGTTAAAGAGAAGCTTATTATTAACTTATATAATGAGGAGGACAATTACTACCATAGTTCAGGTCCTAATTATATCTCTCAGACTATTGCAATAGGCTCCTAATTATTCTCCCTGTCTAAAATATCAGTGTATATACATGTAAATGTATATAAACTTATAAATACTTGAATGTGTAGATAGATTCCCTCAGAATATAAGCTCCTTGAAGGCAGACACTGATTTGATTTCATATCTATAACCCTGTTTAGTTTAGTTCTAGTGCATAATAAAAGTTTAATAAATGCCTGCATATATATATATATTGATTGATTGATTGACAGATGGATGAAGTATCTAGATTCCTTTTCTAATCTCAAAGGATAATAAATGGCATACTAGAATTCTAAGGTCTAAGATTCATGGTGATGAGTCACTGACACAGCTGTTTGAATGAAAATAACAAAAATGAACTCAAGAACATCCCATGTTCTCATTGTGACAAGCTGCAACAAATCATAGAATTGAAATACCCAATTGAACAAATATAGTCATTCTAACTCAAGGTTTACATTCTTTCAACTACACCAGTATGTCTTTCCTTAAGACATTTTTTTGTGCTTCAGTGATTAAATGACCTTATATCAGCTTAAAGAGAAATTTATCAGACAACTTCCTATTACATGGCAAATATTATTAAAATAAAATTGTATTTTATTTCATTGAATTCTATTTGTCCCCTAACATAAGAGAAAGGGATTCAAAGCTGTGGAACTGTCTTTTCTTTGTTCTGAAGTCCTACATCTCAAAGTGCCTACTATAGTTTTATAAGGCCCATGAACCTCCAGGAAACATTAATTGATGATGGTGAACCTTAAGGCACTGTGTTCTCACTGACCAGTAACTAGTTCTAAAGTACTATACTGAGCTCGTGTAAATAGTGAGGCAAGAGAATATAGGAAATGTCCTTCTGTGGTAATAGATGTGAGGGGTCAGTTTATAAAAATCACTTCTATTCTCTCCCAAGTATGAAAGTCTCAAATATTGACACTGCATTTAAAACTTCAAAACCCATAAATATAGATGAATTGTAAAATCAACCACTGTTCTTCTTTCCATTCCTCAAGCAAAACTCTCCAACTCTTGATGCCCTGCATTTTTACGGATGTCCCCATGTCTGCAATACTCCTTCCTCATCCCTACTTGGCTCTGGCTTCCTTCAATTCCTAAATAAATCCCACCTTTGACAGGAAGTCTTAATCAATCCTTCTTTCCATTGATAATCTCCAATTTATTCTGTACATAACTTTAAACATAATTATTTTCATATTGTCTCACCCCATTAGACCATGAGCTCCTTGAGAGTAGGGATTGTCTTTTGCCTTTTTTTTGTGTCCCCAGTTCTTAGAATAGTGTCTGATATTTAATAAATAATTATTGATTGATTGACTATTACTAAGCCATCATTTTGAACATCATCTCTTTTCTACATTTAGAAGACCACTTATATTAAGCATTAAATCAAAGAAGACATACAGTATATTCCCTAATAACCTTCCCCAGAAAAAAATATTCTGAAAAATAATAACTTTCATTCTTAAGAAAACGTACTGATCACAATTGCCCCAGGAGAGAGGAAAGAGAAGCCTAGAAGATGCAGGCCTAGAGTTATTAAAACAATAGAACATACAAGAAGGGCAATGGATGAAAGGCAAAAGTTTTATGGGATCTGAATGGCACTGCCTAAAGTTTCCTTTCCCTCAAATAGTTTTTCCTAACCATCTCAAAATTCTAAGAGTCATTCCTTTGGTTTAAGTCTTCAGGTATTGCTGAAATCTTATTAGGAAGGGGTACAGCCACTAATACTTTAGTATGAATTTTTTCCCAAGGTCTGGGAAAATAAAGCAAATAACCAGATATTTTTTTGAGAATATCTGAGTGGGAACAAGTAAATGAAAATAGAAGAGTTGGACCCTACAAGTGAATGGGAGAGAGACAAGCCCTAAAGACAGATCCACAATGTTGCCTTGAGTGAGACTTAGGATGGAGGTGATCTCATTCAAGAAAAAACTGTTTAGCCAAGGGAAGGCAGCCAAGTTGTTAGTCCAGGCTCTGCCCAGATAGCCTAATAACAGGTCTGCTGTTCAGGTCCCCACAATCAGTGAAAGACGATTGTTCCTTGTCCTTTAAACTGAAGAGTTTAAAAACCAAATCATTTCCCATAACATATCTTTACATTTCCCCTAGCAGGGTGACCTACCTACCAAACACCATATGTGAATTCCAGAAGAAAACTCTTTGCCTGCCCCACTGTAAAATAACTTTCTCAAACCATGTACACACACATTTATAGCAACCCTGGGCAGCCATGCAAAAGGTTGCATTGTGTTCGGTGGCATTACTTCTAATTTAAGGAGGATTTCGGTTGAGGACCTTTGAAGTGGGAGCTTGAATCATGCATCTGTAAATTCCTCATTTTCCACAGTTATTAAAAAGCACGCCAGTGCCAGGGTATCCCATTGTTCATTCACTGCTTTGGCATGCCAGTATGGGGGTGGATGCCAACCACACAACAGCCTGGGAGACACAAGCAAATAGTAGGTGAGGCTGGTCAGGCGTCATAAAGACTAGAGATCTCATGCCAGAGGGACGCATGTTGGGGACCAACCATAACCAGGCCTCCAAAACTCTCTTAAAAACGAGCTCCTTGTGTGTCTTGGAAGATATTCCAGAATTATGTGGGAAAACAGTGGAATGAACTAAGTTCCTCAACCAGTGATGCTATTCTGGATTCAGGCAAGATTATGTTTAAACCTAAGAGAAAGGAAATAAAAACCCTCAAACTGGAACACTGAGCCATACATTGTTTAAAAATGACTATCATTTTCTCATTATTCAGCTGCCACCATTTGTGCCTGACTATGCAATGGATAAGAGGAAGTTGTACAGTGAGGTACCCCAAATTCACAATGGAAGGGCACATTTACAGTAGGGAGCCTTACCTCTCACCCCCAAAACAATAAGGGGGCTTGGCTTTTTTTTCTTTCACTTAAGGTCAATTTTCTGAATAGAAAATACTGCCTATATAAAATATTTGGCTTCTACACTTTTCATATCATCATTACTAAAAATTAATCCAAATAAGTAAAAAGAAGAGGAGCTAATCCTGAAAGCAAACCATGTGGGAATACTGTGATGAAGAAGGAATGTGGTAAAGGTTTATGAGATGTATTGAGCTCTTTGAGGGATAGGAAAAGTACCGCATAAAGTGATGTAAGCATTGCTATGTGTTCCTCATTAGATGGTGTAAATAGAATAGGGATAGAGACTAGAACTGTGATTTTCTTAATAAAGAGAATTTCCAGTGAGGAACTTCCTTGGCCCCCTACAGGTCTGCAACATCTAGTCTTACAATGTTACTTAGAGCACTAAACTGGTTAAGTGGCTTGTCCAGAGTTACAGAGCCAGTATGTGTCTAGGTAGAACTTGAAGCCAGATCTTCTTGGCTTCAATGCCAGTATGTTATCCATTAGCTAATACTATTACCTTACATTCTATTTTCTTCCCACCCACCCATCCAAAAGCACCTTAAATAGAACTAACACTGGAAGAAAAAGTATTTACTAAGGGATAATAGGAAAATGAGTAAGTAGAATCGGGGGAGGCAGAAGAAGGCAGGTTGGGATAAGGATTATAAGGGGAATTGAAAATCAGGCAAGATTTAACTCAGTAGGCAATAGGAAATCTTTAAAGGTTCCTGAATGGAAGAGGGACATGAGAATTTTTAAGGCTATCAGCTATAAGCAGAGAGTTCTGGAGAGACTAGAGCAAAGAAAGAAAAAAGAGAGAGAAACCTTGGAATAAAGATCTAGATATAAAATGTGTACCTAAAAGCTGTGCAGATTATAATGTACATTTAACTGTTATTTAAGATTATGAAATTCCTTTTCCTGGATCTGAATTTTCTGCAATATTATCAAGAAATTGAAGATAAGGGGCAGCTAGGTGGTGCAATGGACAGAGCACTGGTCCTGGAGTCAGGACAACTTGAGTTCAAATCTGACCTCAGACACTTAATAATTGCCTAGCTGTGTGACCTTGGGCAAGTCATGTAACCCCATTGCCTTAAATAATATTAAAAAAAGACTGAAGTAAGAAATTGAAGATAGACCAAATGCCCTCTGAAGAAACATCTAATCCTTGATCTATGGTTACCATCTTTGATTATGTTGCATATTTTATATTGAATATATAATTAATATACTACATATTCAACAGAATTTTTAAAATATATTAAAAGAAAACCTAGAAGATATGAGGTAGAGATATTTGGAAAGGTATATCTGATATGAGATGGCAGAATCTAAAACATGGTCATAACACTGATGAGTAAAGGAGAGAAAAGGAGGAATAGAACTAGAACATACAACACAAGGTGGAAAGTAGCTACCAACTACTATCCATATAACCTTTGGAAATGTCCAGTTTGGGTTTTCTCATCAAAAGCATTCCTAACTATTTTTGTCTTCATTCATAACCTTTTACAACCAATGTAAGCCTCCATCAAAGCTGTCTAGTAAAACCATGGCCTTTCCCTCACCAGAAACTTTTTGTACACTCACCTCACAATTCTATGTGATACTGCTACTGACTAATGTGAGAATACAAGCTTCCAGTTCTATGGTGGGGAAATATTATGTTCCTTAGGAACCTCTAAGACTTCATTTTATGTGGCTTTCCAACAAGTATCAGCTACATTTGTACTACTACAAGAATCATGAAAGTATTTTTAAGTCAACATCTTAGGAAGGTTTAAACAATGAAATGAGTGACTCACAATTCTTCCCATTGCCCATAGCCTATAAATGAAGGTTAGTGCTAGAGAAGACTGACTTTGAAAATGAGGGTTCAGTCACTTTTTTCATCCTCCCTAGTAGGGTAGCCTCAGGGAGAGATAGAAGGCAAAGTGCATAAAGTAAGTCAAACCACTACTACCACCTAGACCACCATCTTCCTTCAGACACTGAAGTAGACAATCTAGGATCTTGAACTCACAAACTTGGAATAGCAGTGTCTTCTTAGAACACTGACTCTCTTTCCAGGCCTATCCCTGCAGCCGTCATTGAAGAGAGTTAACACTTTGGAAGAAAGGGTCCACCATCTCTGCCATGAACCACACCAACTGTTGACCAAGAGCTACCAAAAGGGAAGCAAGCCAAAAGACTTCAAGGATATCAGTGCCCTTCTCCCAGATCATGGACTTTGTTTGCAGTCCAGCCCCACCCCCCACAGTCATCTAACTGAAACTCAGAGGCAATGGGAAAGGGATCCACTGTTGGTAGCTTTGCATTAACACCAGAGATTACAAGAGATGCATTTAACCTTCAAGTCTTAGTGTCCCAAGAAAGTAAGAATAGATACTCCTCAGAAGGAAGAAAGACTAAGATCAGGAACTTTCTGTATACCAGACCCAAGGGCTTTGAAGATTTAGCTCTCTGAACTTCAGAGTTCTAAAGGACTTAATTCTAGGTGTTAAAGGTCAATGCAGCAACACAAGTGACTCATCCCTGAGCAAATGAGTCTCCAAAAATGACCAGAACTCAAGTTCAATATCCCATGGAAAATACTCTAGTCAGAGCATAAGTGTCATCAGAAGTGGGCAGGGTCCAGGTCTATTTCAATATATATTCCTTGGAATAACCACCATTGCATTACAGTATATCTAATTTTGCCTTTATCCTGATTATGCCTTTATATGTAAGAAATAAGATTAGAAAGAGAAAATGTGTTATAAAATGTTTTGAATGCTAAATAGAGAATTTTTATATTTGATGCTGGAGGTGATAAGGAGGCACATGGAAAAAAACTGGACCAGGTACAAAATTAGATCTTTGCAATACGATTTTAGCACCAAAGAGTTAGGTAAGTTTAAATAACGAATAAATTCAATTTACAATAAGAATGCAACAAATTGGTTTCTTGGTGTGGTATAGACAAATAATATGGAATTTAAAAATTGAATTAGTTAAATAATTTGGCTGTATTATCAGATTTTAGGAAATACATAGAGTCAAACTAATTATTCTGTGTTAGATCTGACTCTGGTCGCTTGGTAGTTGAGTTTTAATAATAAGTCAGTCAACAGATAAAAGGAAGATGCATTTACCCATAGTAGGATACAACTACTCAGCAAGAATATGCATTGTAAAATCTTTAAATTTAATTCAACTGAATGAGGCTCTCCTGCCTCAGTTATCCATCATTTTCCTCCAATGAAGCATCAGAGTAAGCCTGAAACTATTCACAGATGTCATATTCTTAGGAAACTAATGATGTCAACATCCCCTGACACAACTGAATCTCATGAATGGCATCAATTCTTTTTTTTAATCAAAATTCTATTATTTATTTATTTTTTAACATTCTTTTTTCTTAAATTTTTGAGTTTCAAATTCTCTCCTTTCCACATAAGAAGGCAGACAATATATCAATTTTACATATGAAAACATATAAGACATTTCCATATTAATCATGTTGCGAAAATTAATTAAAAATAATAAAAAGCAAGAAACTAAATAAAAAAACATCAATCTGCACTCATCTCTCTGCTTATGGATAGTATTTTTCCATCAATGAATCTTTGGAATTGTCTAGGGTTATTGTATACCTCAGAATAGCTAAATTATTCATAGTTGATCATCACACAGTATTGCTGTTACTGTATACAATGTTTTCCTGGTTCTGCTCACTTCATTTTGTATCAGATTATATAAATCTTCACAGGTTTTTCTGAAATCATCATATTCATCATTTTTATAGTTCAATATTATTCCATCACAATCACATATCATAATTTGTTTAGTCTTTCCTTTTAAGGAAAAACTAATCTCACTTGCATGAGGACAGAGATTAGGATATTGCCCCTACCATAGCAATCATAGCATTAGTAATACTTAAAAAAATCTATAGAAAAATGCTCTTAAAACACGTATTCACAGTCAGTTGAACATTCTGTCCCCAACACTGAGGAAGTGAAAAAGATGAACAATTTTCTGCTATACTGCAATTACTGTATTCTTTACAAGTAATTGCCTTAGTTTAATATTGTTAAATAATATATATTATTGTACTATCTATGACTTGATCATGGGAAGTGAAATAAAAAATATTAAGAATTCATGTGATCAGAAAAGAAGGCAAGTTTATCACATAATGAGAATCAAAAACAACAGAAGAAATTTTAAAGGCACTTAAAAGAGGTGTTTAAAGGTGCTCAAAAAAAGGTGTTCAAAAGAGCATCTCTATCAAATTAAATAGATTTGTTCAAAAGAACTTACAGAAAGATGTGGATAAAAATCGAGTCGGATGAGAACTCAGAGAAGAGTTATGTTCTTCATTGCTATGTGGAATACTCGTAACAATTTTACATGTTCCTCTAAATACTTATTTGCTCCTTTGACTCTATTAACTTGTATAAATTGGGCCTTCTATATGTCAGACATGGCGCTAATCAATGGAAATAAAAAGAAAGGCAAAAGACAATCCTTGTTCTCAAGGAGCTCACAGGACAAAGGGGGAAATAATATACAACTATGTACAGAGAAGATAGATAGATGATAGATAGATGATAGATAGATAGATAGATAGATAGATAGATAGATAGATAGATAGACAGATAATATGATAAATTGAAAATCACCAAAAGAGGAAAGGCATTAGAATTAAGGAAGATTGAAAAAAGGTTTCCTGTTGAAAATGAAATTTTTAGCTAGAACTTCCAGAAAGTCAGGATTCAGAAAGGGGGAGGGAGAACATTCCAGGAAAGGAGTACAGTCAGTTAAAATGCCTCTAGTAGGGGGATAGACTGTCTTAATTCAAGAAACATCAAAGAACTCAATGTCTTTGGATCACAGAGTAAGTGGACTGTGTAAGAAGTAAGATTAGAAAGAGAAATTGTGTTATGAAGTGTTTTGAATGCTAAATAGAGAATTTTTATATTTGATTCTGGAGGTGATAAGCAGTCACTGAAGTAGAGCATGACATGATGAGACCTGCACTTTAGGAAAATCATTTTGACAACAGAGAAGAAGGAAAATGGACTGGCATTCAGGAGAGACTTTGTGAGAAACCACAGTAAAATATGAGGCAATTTTCCATTTGAAAGGATAAGGAGAGAGGGAGCCATATGAGATTTAAGGAGGGGTGAAAAGATTTGAGGGAAATACTCTGGTGGATGAAGTAGCAAACTGATTAGGAAAGTGTAGAAGGGTTGCTTTATATCAATGAGTTTACAGTAATGGACTCAACTCTCCATTTCTAATGAATGAAAAAAAGAGAGAAAATACTTTTCTACATGAACCAAAGGGCCAGAGAGTACTAGCATTGGGAAGAATCTTGACATTTGCTACTTTATTAGTATTATTATTGTCCAGTCGTTCCTGAAAAGTCTTAATTATATAGCTCCTCTAACAATTGCCATCGACATTGAGGGAAGTGACTTCAGAAGTCAAAACTTCAGGTAACATGTTCTGACTAATAATGTTCCTCCAACTCTCCCACTACATACAGATGTCATAGACTTGATTCCTGATCCACTTGAAGTTAGCCACATCCTGGTATGTCATTAATGAAAACATCAAACAAACATGATTTCTCCAGATCTCATCTCCAGGTTCCTTCCTGTCTTCCTGAAAAGAAGGCTGAGTCACCTAGTTGGCAACTGTTCAAAATCGACCCCTTCAGATTTTCTCATTGATCCATTTCCCAACCACAATCATTGCCAAAGAGAGATATGATTGTTCTCTACTTAAGTATGAGTCAAAGGCTGTAAATTCAACATCTAACTTCCTGAAAAGAAGGAAGAAAGAGTAAAAGAAATCAGAAAGGGTCTTGAGAGTGATGTAGAGGGGGAAAAGAGAGAGTTCATGGTGAGCAGAACACTATGCCTCTTTTAATTCAACTTCAGATACTGTCAACTTTGTTGCTTACCATCTCACATTGTTGGATTGTTGGTGTAGGTAGCAGCTAAAAGAAGGATCAGTCTCAGAGCAGGAAGAACCAGGTAGATTTAAGTCCTTCCTCTAATACCTACTAACAATTTTTTTAAGCTATAGGACCATCAAAAACCCTTCAGGGGGGACCCTGTATTTTTTGGTCTTTTAGTGGTCTGTTTATTTATTTCTAGTATCTTGGCTATACCTAGCAGAAATCTTTGTTCCAGGTACCCAACTCTTTAAACCGCAGAGCAGGGTCCTCCCAATTAATGTTCTCAGGCTTCAGTTATTCTTTGAATTCAACTTTCTGCCCTAAGAATTTGGAGTTTCTTTGATAGAAATTTCATTCTAGTTTAAATTGAGACTTCCCTATCCTTCCTGATTTTAATTTCTGAAAACTAGACCACATCTGGCCTGTCATTTATATAGAGGTTATTCAGTCAATAATACCCAAACATTCTTAAATTCTGTAGTCCTTCAGTTTCATAATTTCATAATTCAGAAAATGTCTACTGAAGACTCATCTCTATATGAATATGTAACGAGAAAAGCCCAGGCTAAACCTGGGGGCAGCTAGGTGGCTCAGTGGATAGAGAGCACTAATCCTGGTACCAAGAGGAGTTGAGTTCAAAGTCAGTCTCATTTGTGAATACGTGCCTCAATTTCTTATCTGTAAAATGTGCTGGAGAAGGAAATGGCAAACCACTCCAGTATCTTTGCCCGTAAACAGACCCTGGGTAGGGAGGGGAGGGGGCACAAGTTGTTTGTCTCTCCTACCCACCCAGCCATATCAATCACCTGCCATATGTATATATGGTCCACAGAAATCTTAATGGGACTTGGAATAATGGGAAGAAAGATACCAACAACTGAGAGGAGCAAGAATCAGGAAATCTTTGAAGGGAACTGGGGATTTCAAGAGCTGGAAGTAAGGGCCAAGAGCATGAAATTCATAGGAGACAGGCAATGCAATCCTTGCATATCAGAGATAGAACATTGTGTATATATGAGGAATGGCAAGCAGGCTACTTGGCAACACAGAACCCAAGAGAAATAATGTGAAATAACTCTCAAAAAAAGAATTTGAATTCAAATTTAGAAGAGTTTTTAATGTCAATTGGTAGCATTTGTTCCTGTTCCTACCATCTTCCCCAGATGGTACCCAGGTGCCTATTCATAGATGCCTATTTTTTTAACCATTCTAACCCACACCAGCAATTTTCCAATAATAGCTATTTTAGGTACTCCAGGACCCTTCTTGGTTATAAATGAATTACTTCCTATGTGCTTATCTCAGATTAATCACTAAAGATCACTAGAAAGGATTCTACAAAATCCAACTATTAAAATGCCAATCTTGTATCCAAACTCAAAACAGTTTAATTGTTTTTTCCTCATTAGCACTCTTTTTCTTTACTCTTTCGTCTATTTCTGACTCAACAAGCAAAAAGGAATTGTGTTGTCTATATTCAGCAAATTAAGCTGAAAAGGAAGGTGAGAAGTATTTTTACTAAAAGAACAAAATGGCTCCTGGAGTCAGGAGGACCTGAGTTCAAATCCGACATCAGACACTTAATAATTACCTAGCTAGGTGACCTTGGGCAAGTCACTTAACCCCCATTGCCTTTAATAAATAATTTTTTTAAAAGAACAAATCAACTCTCTTGGTTTGAGAAACTCCTGACCCCTTATTGCACAGAGTCTGGGCAACCTTCCATAAGAATACTCCAGTAAGTCTGTCAGTCTAGAAGACCATAACTAAGCACAGGGTTGTTAACTAGTATCTACAGTATGATCCTTTACACAATTAAAATTTATCCTAACTAAGCTATTCATATTGAATAATATGGATTATATTGTACAAAAATGAAAAGTTATGAAGGCTAAATAAGGATAAGAGACAGTTAATAAATACAATTCAAGTAATTGAATATTTAGTTTACAATATACCAGAATCAAGATTGATATTCCAAAGACAAAAATGAGACAGACTCTACTTAAGGATTTACACTCTACATAAAGGACACAACATATACACATTTAAGTAAAAAAAATTAATCTTTTTTGAGGCTTAAAATTGCTTTTTAATTTTGTTTATTCATATATTCTTTCATATAGGTCAAACCTTGAATTTAATTGAAAAGCATTTTACATTGAGAAAAGGAATGTAGACTAGAATGTGACGTGATATAATATTGCCAATAACTTCTTTCTTTCTAAAATTATTTTTAAAAAGAATAGTTAATTTTTACATGTCAAAACAATTTTTAATATTTGGGTTTTTTTAAATTTTGAGTTCCAAATCCTATCTTTTGATTCTTTCTTCTTCCCTCCCTGAGATAGTAAGCAATCTGATATAAGATATACATGTGAATCATATAAATCATATTTTCATATTAGTCATAAAATTGAATGTTTGAGGTAAAAGTCATATTTATTAAGTGCTTACTGTATCCCAAGAATGATTTCTTTTTCCCTCAAGTAGCTTAAAACTTCTACCTTATATAACCATGGACAAGTCATATAAACTCTCTAAACCTCAGTTTCCTCAACTGTACAATACAGATTATAATTATACAAGATAGAAAGAAAAAAGGGGGGGGGATTCAAACTTAGACCTTCATGACTCCAAATTCATTATCCTACCCACCTTTATTGTTCTTTTTATAATCAAATAAGTTATTTATTTTGTGACTACCTTTGTAAACCAAAAGAGTCATATAAATACCAGCTATTAACTAAAATAAAATTTGGGATATTAGAAATAATCAATCAGGAAAAAGGTCTAAGACTTCAGGTACAAGAAAATTTCATAAATATTAGAATTGTAAACTAATTGAGGGCAAAAATAATGCTTGGACTACAGTGTTTGAATGTCCCTGTGGCTAGTTTAATGATATAAATGTTCTAAATATGCACCTTAATTCCTGAACATGACAGATAGATATATATATGGACACTTCTTTCATAATGGGACAGGAAAACTAAGTCAACAGAATACCTTATAAGATCACAGACTGAAAGGTGAAAAATATTAGAGGGTGTTTAATCCAGCCCCCAACCTCATTTTATAAATAAAGAAATTGAGACCCAGAGAATTATTGAGATTTACCCATGGTTATACAGGTACTAAGTTTCAGAACCAGCATTCTAATACAGGTCCCCTGATTCCAAATCCAATAATCTCTGTATTCTACTCTTTCTGCCTGTTTTATATGTTTGACAGCATAACAAGCTTTCAGACTCTTAGCCCTCAAGTAAAAATTGAAGTTTGTGAGATTAAGAATTGGAAAAATATTCTGCCCTCTGTATCCTATTCATCTTCCAGGTAAATGAGAATTGAAATACTGTGATGATACTGAGATGGAAAGGATTCTAGCTTCTTGGAAGAAAAACTACATACTGACTTTAGAGATAACAGTCTCATAGAAAAACTATTTCCTGTCTATTTTCATAGATTCCTAAATCTGAAAGAGGCATCTTTTTTATTCTAGTTTGGCCCTTTTTTTTTTGATAGGTTAATTCACTGTACTACATACATGCCTTTGGTTCAATCCCTTCAAAAACAAGGATCTCATTCTCAATAGTACCTCTATTTAATTTTGACAACTAATTTTTAGGAAATTCTTGATAGTAAGGCAAAATGTGACCTTGAAATTCCTACCCATTGGTCCTAGTTTTCCCCCTCTGGAGCCAAGTAAAGCAAGATTAATTGTTGTTCCATACAACAGGTTTTGTAAATACTTAGAGTTTATCATATTCTACACACACACACACACACACACACACACACACACACACACGAAGTCTTTTCTTCTACAATATCAAAATCCTCAGTTTCTTTCTGATGACTGTTAAAACTTGAACCATAGTGGCAGTATTTCCTTTCTTTTTTTAGTAAATATGGGGTCAAAAGATCTGAGATTTAGAGCTTTGAATGGGCCTTAAAAGGTCACTTCCTCCAACTGGTTCATTCTAAAGATAAGGAAATTAAGACTTGGAGTGGTGAAATAATTCCCTCATCATCATAGAGGTCATACGTGACAAAATTGGGATTAAAATCAATGAAAGGAATTCTAAATCTTATACTCTTGACCCCGTACCAAACTGAGATATACTAGAGTTAGGTCCAAAATATGCCTTCCATTGTATAATCTATCATGGTAGTTTAGTACATAAAATTGAAATTAGTACATAAGTTTTACCATTTCTCATTCATTTCTCCAATGAGAATTGACAGTCAAGGGTAGCACTGTTTTATGATGTATATTCATTTATAAAGCAATTTGGAAAAGGATGACAGATGATGAGTAGTATCATTTCATAAAAGAACAAATAAGTAATAGAAGTCAAAATTCTTCAAAAAGCTGGGTATAAATCTTACTGAATCACATCATCTCAAGAGCATACAAAGATGAAACTGGCAACAAGACAACACATAAATGAGAAATGGTACATATGGTTTTTCATATGAGAATGACAGGCTTGGGAAGTCTGTATTTCTCAGTCCAGGAATCAAAGTATTATGTAAATCTCCAAGAAATTTGAGAGTAAGGGCTTCGTGACTTGGAAATAATTGGTCAACCACTGAAACACTGGGCCAACAGTCCTAACAGGATGGAGCAACTCAGGACACAACTACCATTTTCTTCCTGCCTGTCCTTTACTTGTCCTCTTATTTTTCTAATTCCTGTGCTTTTAAAAATTCCATGCATTGCAGCTTCTCACTCTAAAAATCTCATTTTTCAGCTTTCTGACAGAAGTGTAATTCCAAAGGAAACATGGAATCCATCCCCAGACACATTTAATGATCTATGTTCATCATCAGTGATAGAGTAAATAACACATTTCAATCCAAATGTCTATAAGCTAATAATGCATATGTGTGTGTGTGGAAACACATACATATTACAATTAAAAGAATAACTGGGCTTTATCAAATATAGGCCAAAGAAATTTTTATTGAAAATGACACAAAAGAGAAAACATTGAAGAATCATTTTTGTAAGATATGTAAGGAAGGGGAAACAATAATGAGAAAGAGAATGTCGAATTATATGAACATCAATAAAAGACATTTCACCGATCAATAACTACCAGTTCTATACCTGATTTCTTATATTTATAAAATCTTTATGAGAAGTGTCTACTAAATATTTTGTTGAAAAATAAAAAGAAGAAATAATCATGTTTTGAAAAGAATTCTCTACAGGAAAAAAAATCTTCATAAACACATAATCCTTTTGTCTTTATTATTTGTTGATTGAAAATACAAATTGATTCATTACATTTCAAAGGTCTCCCTAAATAAGGGTCTCTTATATATATAAGATCTCCTAAGCTGTCTTAATAAGGCTGCTGGGTGTCAAGGTGGACAGTGTTAGTTATAGAATCAAAAAGAGCTTCATTCAAATCCTGCTTTAGATGCTGACTAGTTGTATGACCCTAGGCAAAGTACTTAATTTCTCCCTCAGTTTCTTCATCCGTGAAATGGGGATAATAATAGCACTTACTTTCCATGGGTTGTTGTGAGACTCAAATAAGATGATATTACACACAATCACAAGGAAAACTTTTCCATTTTTTTTAATTTAGCAGTTTTTCAGTCATATTTGATTCTTTGTGAGTCCATCTGGGGGTTTTTTTGGGCAAAAATACTGCAGTGGCTTGCCACTTCCTTCTCCAGCTCATTTTAAGAAAGAAACTGAAGCAAACAGGGTTACGTGACTTGGACAGAGGCTCAGAGCTAGTAAGTGTCTGAGGTCAGATTTGAACTTAGGAAAATGAGTCTTCCTGACTCCAGATCTGGTGCTCTATCAACTGTACCACCCAACTCCCCCTCTTTTCAAAAACCTTTTGTTTATTAATATTGAATAAAGAATAAAATAATGAAAATATCCTATTCAAAAGGAATTCTTTATAGATAATGATGACAATAGATTTCTATGATATCTTAAAAATTATAAAGTCCTTTATATATCTTTATAGGTTTATAGATTTGTAAATCTATACTAAATATATTACAACATATTATAATATAAATATATAATTTTGTTTGATATTCAACTGAGTGGATCCAGATATTATACTAATACTATAATGATAGCCTCAAACCCTTCAATATTACAAGGCCTCCTCAAAGAGATCTTCGATTTTTCAAGAGAGATTGTGGGTCTGAGAATCCATGTACAGAAAACAAAAGCATTGGAAAATGCCTAATATGTAGGTTATGGCATGTAGTTAGAAACCCATGTAGTGGTCACATAAGATAGTATGTCAACTAGTGATTTTATTACCCATTAGGTAAAATGATCACATCTCTTGCAGCATTTGCAAATGTCTTTTCAACATTCCAATTATGTCTATGGTTTTATTGAAACATGAAGGTTGTCTTTCTGGATATGAGAGCAGTTACCCAGTCTCCAGGATTTGTCTGATTCTCTCTATAGTGCATTGTAGAGACAAATGTATTCTAATAACAAGATATCGTGTGGATGAAATGACTGTTTTGCATAACAAGATTATATTACCCTTTCCAGCTTGGATAAAGTGATATTTCAAAATATAAACTTAGTATATTGTTAAATTGGGTGTGGGAGAAACCTTTTGTCTCTCTAGGATATTTGTTGTGAATTTAAACAAATAATATTTTTATGGGAAGAGCAATAAAGAAAACTTAAGAGTTGTGCCATTTTTATAATCATTTTTAAATGAATCAATATTTTTGGTTAAATGGAACACTCTTCTAACTTGAGGTGTCAAAGTTCCAAAAAATATCTTTTAAATTGAAAATTATTGTATCATCTGTAACCACCCTTTTCCAATAACAAAGTTCTTACTGAGCCAGTTACATGCAAGTGATAGGCCAGCTTTGTTAAGGCAAGCCAAGCATTTACTTCATTGTCTAAAAAAATATGTCCAACAGATTACCACAATCCATTTCCCCACACCTACATAGCCACATTTGACAGAAAGAACATTAAATTTGGAGTCAGAGGATCTAGGTGTTCACAGACACACGTACACACACACACACACACACACACACACACACACACACACACACACACACACACACACACACATACACACATTTTACTACCTATATGACTTTGGGCCAGTCATTCATTTTCCTCCTTGCTCATTAGAGGATAAATTAAAAGAATTGAACTCAATGACCTCTAAAAATCCCTTCCTGGCCTCAATCTATGATGCTGTAATCTATGTAATCTATGATTCCCATGACCACACCAGGTGACACACCATGCTCCTTAAACTGGGCAAATTACCAGTGAATTGGTGAAATTAATTTCTGTCTCTCATAGACAGAAGTATATTGCTTCTTTTGAACACATTTTCAGGAACTGAGGTAATGCTTGATTTTCCCCCAGGAAAGCCAGCCTAGGGCATGCTCAGAACTGGCAAGATGGGGCCATTGTTTTGAGGCAGAGAGTGGTTGTGGGTGGCATGATGAAACCAAGATAAGATTAAACTCAAGGTTGATTGCTTTGCATGTTTAGAATTATTGACGTCAATAAGAGTTTTGTCTGGAGATTGCCTATAGTATATGGCCCTGGGGATTAAGAAGTTGTTCTTAATTTTTGCCCACCTTTCCTTCTCCATACCTCTCCTTCTGCATATACTCAAAGAAAGAAATAGGAGGCCTATAGGTAACTGCTTCTTTATACAGATTACAAAATATGAACTGGCTGCCTTGATTATCTATTTCTTATAGGTAATTGGAAGATCATTAAATAAGCTAAGAGGAAGTCATTATCAATGCCTAGATTTCATATTTACTTGTTGTGGCAACCAATTAAAACCAAGATTAGAACTTTCATTTCCTGCCTGAAGACATGACTCTACTTTAAAGTGAGATGGAGAAAATGATTTCTCATAGTCCAGGCTGCTTCCATTAGTCAAATAGGCATCATCATCATTATCATTATCAACAGCAATAGTATAAGCTCAGCCACTTGATGTTAATTAACTGTTTTCACAAAACATGACTTTGGATGAAACAAAGTAATAAGGGGAAATCAATTTGTTTCATAGCAGTAGATCTAATGAAGAAATTAAACTGTACCAGGCCTGTTAGGGAATGCAACATTCTGTTGTGTAGATATAATAATGTGAAAATAGCACCAAATAGCAATTTAATTAAGTTTGATGGTATGATACCTCCCAAATATTGTACTGGGAGCTAGATGGCTCAGTGGATAGAGTGCTGTGACTGAAGTCAGAAAAATTCATCTTCCTGAATTCAAATCTGGTCTCAGGTACTCACTAGCTGTGTGACCCTGGGTCAGTCACTTAACCCTGTTTGCTTCAGTTAACACATCTATAAAATGAGTTGGAGAAAGAACTGGCAAACCACTCCAGTATCTTTGCCAAGAAAACCCCAAATGTGGCCAAAGAGTCGGACATGACTGAAACAACTTTATAACAGCAACAAATTGGTACATATCCACAATACATACTCAAACAGGTTCAAGGATATGTTTGGCAAACCACTCTAGTATCTAAGAAGGAAGCAAGATAAATACAATAATAATAATTTATATCACACTTTAAGACATACTGACTACTATCCTCACCTGCTAGGCAACTGAGACTCAGACAGATTACGGAACTTGCCCATGAGCTAGAAAATGCTGTATTAACGATTCACATCCATATATCCTTGTACCAAGTCCAGAAACTTAACAGAAATGTAAAAGGAGTACATTCCTGGCATGTGGGAAGATTTGCTCAGAGGCAGGAGAATGTAGGATTAGATTAGCAAACCACTATTACTCCAGCTTGGCTGGACTTCTAGATTACGTGAAGGATAGTATTATGCAATAAGACTAGAAGGGTATGTTGGAGTCAGGTTGTGGAAGGTATAGATTTTCAGGTTAGGGAGCTTGCAGTTTATTGTATAGACAATAAGGAGTCTCAGTTGGTCCTAGATCAACTCTGAAAGGTAGACAGAGCAAATATTGTCGTCATCATTGTCATTTTATGAATGAAGAAACAAAGACTTAGAGGGTTTGAGTAACTTGCCTGAGGTCATGTAGGTAGTATTAATTATACTAATGCTAATAATACTTGATAGCTATATAACAAGGTCTGCAGATCATTTTGCAGATGTTTTTTGAGGGAACACAACCACATGAAGTAGATACTACAGATTTTAGAATATCTTCATTTTATAGGTGAGAAAACTAGCTTGGAAGGGCATACAACTTATCCGTTATCATACAACTAATAAGGATCAGAAGTGGGTTTCAAATTCAAACTTTTCCATCTCTCAATTGCCAAACGCTCTCCAGATCAACTTGGTCCAAAGCTCAAACACCTATACAACAAGAGCACAACACTAACTCTTCAAGATCACTAAGAAATCACTCTTCTTCCATATCTTTCTTCAGTCCCCCTAATGGTCTGAAAGAGTTAATGTACTTTTTTCAAGAGCATCTGACTTGCAAGCACAAATTATATAGTGTAGGCCCTGGGAGACTTGGATTAATGAATTTCACTTCAGCTTGCCAATGAAGCCCTGGAAAGTATTTCATTAGTGCTATCACTTACATAATAGTTTGCCAAGCATTTTATAATTACTAATTAGGCTATCATTTCAATGCTTTTCCTTATCAGTATAAGTTAGCTTGATGTTACATTTTGCATGCAGGGAAACTGAGATTCAGAAAAGTCCAATTAACCATCTGTTGTTACAACATTTATTAGAGAAAGAGTTCAATGCTAACAAGGGTTTTGGATCTTCTTCACTTGTGTTTCTTAAGCCCTAGATCTATAAATTTTAAGATTATTTGATAGAATTGGCCTCATCTGTAAAAACAACAGGTAGTTACTTCCACAGAATCAAAAGGTTGATCTGACTAAAGATATTTCTTCTATTAGCCTACCATTATGAGAAATTCCTATCATTAGAGTCACTCCTTTGAGTTAGGGCATTGTTCCCCACAGCCCAATTACCAAATCTAGTTCACCTCCCTGTTTTTGTATGACCCAGAAGCAAAGAATAATTTTTATATTTTAAAAAACAATTATTGAGCTGTGGCTAGGTGGTGCAGTGGACAGAACACAGGTCCTGGAATCAGGAGCACCTGAGTTCAAATTTGATCTCAGATACTTAATATTTACCTAACTGTGTGGCCTTGGGCAAGCCACTTAACCCCATTTCCTTGCAAAAAAACCTAAAAAAAATTATTGAAAATGAAAAAACAGTCCTAGAAAACCTTTGATTTGAAGGATTAGAAATAGTTTAGGGCTGGGTATGTGAGGGAGTAGAAAAGGAGAGAAAAAAAAGGTAGAGAAAAGTCCTACACTTTCAGCAGTGCACAGGAAAAGTAGTCTCAAGTGAGATACCATAGTGGCGATCAAAAGGAACCTAGGAGGAACATGAGGGCAGAGACAACACCTGGGGCTTGGTACTAAAGGTCTACTAAGAGAGTAAGTGAAAGAGAAATGTGGACGGGGACTAAAGAAAAAAGAAAAATTACCTTTATTACTTGTCAACTTGGCTTCTTTTGACCAGAGCAATTCCATAACTCCAATTCCCGATCATTTAAATATTGTTACATCATTTTTGGCTTTTGATTTCATAGCACAATCCTATTTTCTTAAAAATGTTGAATGGCAACTTTTTTAAGAATTAATTTTGGAAAAAAAAATAAAAAAATAAAAGAACTAATTTTGGTTTGAGGGGAAAAGTAGAGCCAAGATGGTAGAATAGAACAGCAATTTCCTACTTCTAATCAATCTGAAGTATAAAATACCAGACCTAAGGGAAACTTCCCAGATGGCCAAATTCAGTCACACAATTAAAAATCCACTGGTCCATAACTTGAGCTATCTTTGAGAGCCTAAAATAGCATTTATACTCAGTACTTCAAGAGCGTAGTAGCAGTACCAGCCCAGACATTTCCAACAAAATGTACAGATCACAACCCTAACATACAGTCTAAAATCAAGAAGAATGAATCAATTAAAAAAAAGGAATCCCCCCCACACACACACACACACACAAACTTTAAAGATAACAGGGATGCTCAAGCCCCAAACATCTATGAGCAAAGTCTCAAAGAAAGGTTCCGCATTGTCTGTCACAAATTCAACTAGACTTTCTGGAAGAGATAAAGAGTTTTAAAAATATCTTATCAATAAAATGAGTGTTACAAGAATAAATATGAAAAAGAAATCGGGGTCACAGAGGAAGTCTAATTATACAAGACCTGGGAATTGTTTTGTTATCTCATAATGATCTTAAGACAAAAATAGAAGAGGGAAATAAAAGGAATATATAAAGGCAAAAGAATAAAGAAGGCTAAAAAAAAAATTACCACACATTCTCTAAACAGAAGTTTCTACAAATAATGAGGAAGGAAGTGGAAGAAGCATCTAACTCTTGAACTTCACTGTCTTATGATCTGCTTGAAGGAGAGAAGACTATACATACACAGGTATGGAAATACATTTTACTCAATAGGAGTGAATTAAGATGGAAAGGAAAGACACAGTATAAAGTTATACTATATAAAAAAATTTCTGAAATGGCAAAGAACTAGCAATTGAGAGGGTGTCCATCAATTAGGGAATGACTTAAGATATTTTATATACATATATATATATATATATATATATGTGATAAAATACAATTGTACTTTAAGAAATGATGAAGAATATTGTTTCAGAGGAATCTGAGACCTGTATGAATTAATATGGAATTAAATGAACAGAATCAGGAGAACAATGTATACAATGAGAATATTGTAAAGACATAAAACTCTGAAAGACTTAGGAACTATAAATCAATGTAATCACCAACCACAACTCCAGAGGACTAAAGAAAAAAACATGCTACCCCCTCAGGTTAGGGGGTGAAAGACTCAGAGTGCAAAATGAAATGCATATATGTGTGTGTATATATGTTTTATACATAAATACATATAAATACATTTGTTTGTGTGTGTGTGAATATGTATGACATGGTCAATCAGGAAATTTCCTTTATTTGATTATACATGTTTGTAACAGAGGTTTTGTTTTTGTTTCATTCTCAATTGCAATGGAAAAAGAAGAGGAGGTAGATTTTTGTTAATACAAAAAAAATTTTTAATATTTTATAAAATTTTGTTTTGAGAGTTCTTTGAACTCATAGACCACTGAGTTTCAAGAAAATCTTCATGTATATTAGTTCTCTTAATTGATTCAGTTTATAGAATGTACCAATAAGTTATGTTCAGATCTCTCAAATAGACATTTATTCAAGCATAGGCTATTCATAACCCAAATCTATCTTGTATAAAAACCTGAGTTTGCCTATAAGTTCTATTTTTTTAGTATATACCTATGAATGCATAATGCCACCATTTTTTACAAATCCAAAATAGACCTAGAGGAGAGTAGGAAGTTATGTATTAAGGCAATAAATTGTATATTTTCAATAACTTTCCTACTATATATTTTTTCCAAATATTTTATTAGTGAAAGGTAAAAGTGACCTAAGGAGGACCATCCCTTCCTCTGTAGCTGTTCTGTCTTCTCATCTTTATAGTGTCATCTCCATCAGTAAATCTTCACAATGTATCATTTAATACAACCTTCTCCTTTCTATATTGAAGTAATTCAACCCTTTTTTAGAATTGTACAAAATTTACCTCTTCTATCTCCAAAAAACTCTCTCTCTCTCTCTCTCTCTCTCTCTCTCTCTCTCTCTCTCTCTCTCTCTCTCTCTCTCCACATTTCTTCTCCCCCCCTTTTTGTTCTCCCTCTTTCTTCATTTCTCTCCCTCCCCCTTTTTCTCTCTTTTCAGGAGCATAATTTTGGCCTAGGGCTCAATCTTGTTATAACCTTAACTTAGCTGAATTTGAATCACCTGGAAAGACATGTAATCTATTAATCTGCTTCTTTTTTCTTGCTTCATATTGCCTTTAGAATCACCCCCTTTATCTAACTGAACAAGAAAAGAAACAGTAATAGTTGAAGAATTAACAAAATTGACTCCATTATCTTGCTCAATTAACTCTTCCTGTTACAGCACCAGAAGAAGAAAGCCTCAAGGGTTTTGTCAATCAGTTTTAAATCCCTCAGGTAAATCCAAATTCTCATTTAACATATTCAAAAGAACATTAAGCCCCCAAATGGCCTCTTGCTTGTCCTGCTGGGAGGCCTAGTATTCTCAGATTTCAATTTCTCACTCTCTTTTCATGAAAAGTATTTTCAAATCTCTAGGTAATATTATCTTTTGTGATTAGAGAGATCACGTTTTCTAAAAAGTTACTCTTCAACTTCACTGAGATTTTCAAGTGAAACCAAAGGTACAATGGCAGCACACTTCAACAGACCTTAACCCTTCTCCCCTCAGTATGGCATACTTTTGTATCATTTGACCCTAACACAATTCAATAAACTGCATCATTGCTTAAACTAATCTCAGTATTTTGTGTAAGTATTAGATGACTGGAGTTAGCTACTCCCTTAGATCAGCACCCATTTTTATCTTTAATGGAATATGAAGAGAAATATTACAAATGATCAGTACTGCCTGGCTTGGACCCTCTTCACTTACAAGCCACGTGGCACTGGGAATCCAATCAATCAATCAACAAACATGTATTAGGTGCCAGGCACTGGAGGTACAAGGATAAAATTGAAACAGTGCCAGTCCCCAAGGACTTTATTTTCCATCAAGGAGTCATGATATATATCTAAAAATATATAAAAAGTAAACAAGGTATTTTTGAGGGAAATGCCAGGTGAGACTCTGGTTAGGCCTTATATAAAAGATGACCCTTGAGCTTAGCCTCAGTGCTTTCATTAGTAAAATATGAATTAGGCATCTGCACTGCTTAACCTCTACCTCCCTAAAAGGATAGCTCTGCAGGAAAATCTTAAAACTTAAACAAATATGAGCTAATATTGTCAGAAGCATCAAATGAGACAAGATATGTAGAGGTACTATGAAAAATTTTTGAGCACTATACAATATAAAGAATATATTAAATATCTACTATACTTAGAGTAATACCAGGACAGACCAAAATTACAAAGACTGTGTCTGTATACTCAAGTAGTTTCCAATCTAATGGGAGGAAAGATGTTAACTCAGCTATAATATGTAAATGCACTGGTGTATATGTGTATAAATTTATATGAGATATTTTTCATTTGTGTGGATGATCAATCAGTATTTTGTAAATTGACTTCTTTAAGACTTCCCTTAGCAACTTAAAATTTATTGTTTGATTATTATTTATTATTCAATTATTTATACTTGAATTTGTTCAAGTCAAGAAACTTCTAGTAAGAACCTAATATGTGCTTAACATCTCCAGCTCAGAGCTGGAGATAAAAAAAAAGGCAAAAAAAAAACCTCATGACTTAAGAAACTCTATGGAACAATCTAATAAGGGAGGTAACATACAAACATCTATATGCAAATAAGATTCATGCAGGACAGAGGATAAATTGAACATAATCATAGAGGGAAGGCACTAAGATTAAAGAGAACTGGAAAAAAGTTTCTTGTAGAAAGTAGATTTTCTTTAAGACTTGAATGAAATCAGGGAAGGCAGGAGAAAGACATGAGAATTGAGAGAGCTCCTGGCATGAGAGACAGCTAGTCAGGATTTGGAGGGTCTTGTGTAAAGGACAGTGAGGTCAGTGTCACCAGATCACAGTAAGGTATTTAAAGACTAGAAACATAGGAAGGGGTCTCATTGCACCATCCCTGGAGTCAGGAGTACCTGAGTTCAAATGCAGCCTCAGACATTTAATAATTACCTATCTGTGTGGCCTTGGGCAAGCCACTTAACCCCACTGCCTTGCAAAAACTTTAAAAAAAATTTTTTTTTAAAAAGACAAACAGAAGATTTAATATTTGATCTTGGAGGCAACAGGGAGAAATTGAAATGTGGAATGGGAAATGATATGACACTTTGGTTGCTGTCCTTTGTGCTAAAAGAGGACCAAAATGACATTACCAGGTCAGGGTCAAGGTACAGTGTGTCCAACCACAGCTGATCAGACCAATGGGAACTTGGAAGGCTCTGCCCCAAATAGACATATGAACACTTGGATGGAAATGTCTCTAAATCTGCACATTTCTCTTTTCTTTTGAGCTACTGCAGTTCTGCTTGGCTCAAGGAGTACAGTGCCCTCTTTGATGCAGCCACACCATGCTGGGTGGTCTTGTGCCAGTGACACCATGTCTCACAATTGATTCCAAAATTCTTCAAAGGAATCTTGAGAGTGTCCTTGTAGTACTTTTGTCCTCCACATGAGCATTTGCCTTGTGTGAATTTTCCATAAAATAGTCTTTTTTTTAGCTTTTTGCAAGGCAAATGGGGTTAAGTGGCTTGCCCAAGGCCACACAACTAGGTAATTATTAAGTGTCTGAGACCCTATTTGAACCCAGGTACTCCTGACTCCAAGGCCGGTGCTTTATCCACTACGCCACCTAGCCACCCCTTATAAAATAGTCTTTTAAAGCAAATGTATGTTTGGTATGTCAGGAAATACATTAGATGCGCCTGACAAAATAATAATGATTAAGACTTTTGTGAACCCTGAAGAGTTGATAATCTAATGGTATGAATAAGACATAAATTATATATTTTTAGAACTAGAACAAACCTTAAAGGTCAACTAATTCAACTTCTCATTTTACAGACAGGGAAACTAAGGCTCCCAGAAATGAAATGATTGTGCTAAAGACACTTAAGTCAAGAGGCTAGACTTGAAATTCAGTCTCTTGATTCTTGATGTTTCCCCCAAACAAGGAACCAAATAATGCTAGTCCTAGACAGAATGTGATCAGTGCTGTAAGAGTAGAAACAAAGTGCAGGAAGTGGAGAAAGATCCTGAGAATCTTTAGAAGGACTTTATAAAGGAAATGACTTTTGGAATGTGCCTTAGAGGATGAGTAATACTTAAACATGTGGAGGTAGACTTGGTGATGCAGTATATATAGAATGGATAGAAATAGACCAGAGGGGGGGTGGCTAGGTGGCACAGTGAATAGAGCACCGGCCTTGGAGTCAGGAGTTCAAATCCGCCCTCACACACTTAATAATTACCTAGCTGTGTGGCCTTGGGGCAAGCCACTTAACCCCATTGCCTTGAAAAATCAAAAAAAAAAAAGAAATAGACTAGAGTCAGGTAGACTTAAGTGTATTAAATGTATTTATTTTTCCAATTACATGTAAAGAAAGTTTTCAACAATCTTTTTTCTGGAAGGTTTTGAGTTCCATATTTTTCTCCCTCCCCCTCCTCTTGACAGAGAGCAATCTAATATAGCTTAAGACCTAAATTTAAATCTTTCTCTATTTTTGGCAGGTTTATCAGGGTTAAGTGTCTTGCTTACAGTCACACAGCTAGTATCTGAGGCTGGAATTGAACTCAGGTCCTCTCGAATCCAGGGCCAATGTTCCATTCACTGTGCCACTTAGCTTCCCCCCCAAGTTTTAATCTGATGTCAGACTCACCAGTTGTGTGACCCTGGGTAAGTCACTTAACTGCTGTGTGCCTCATTAATGCAACTGTGATATGAAAATAATAACTGCACCTATCTCACAGATTTATTGTGAAGATCAAATCAGCTAATATTTGTAAAGCACTTTTCACAGTGTCCAGAACATAGCAAGATGTTTGCTTCCTCCTATCCCCCTGCCCCTCAATAAAACATTCAAAACAAAGGGAACAAACAGCATAGGCAAAGGTCCAGAAACAGAAAATTGCAGGGTTTGTTACAGAAACAGTGTTAGGAAAAAATTGTCTGACAGGATACACTATTAAATTTAATCTGCTTTATTAACAGTTATTCCATCATTTCCCTAAGTCTTGACAATCAACAAAATTATAAAAACAAGTCATGATTTGTAGCTTTTATCAATTTTGGAATGAATTTTCTGCTCACACTGAAAATTTAATAATAGACTCTCCTGAGCCAGTCTGAGCCAGCTCCAGCACATCCTTATTTGTAGATGGAGAGTCACAGGTTAGGCATAAAAATTGTTTTGGAGAGTCTTGAACACCAATGGATTTTCTGAGCAAGGGAAAGAAATAAGTAGTGCTTTATCTCCTGAATAATTGGAATACTCACATTCAGCAGCTTTTACTCTAGTATTCATTGAATTTGAAATTCATATATTTATGGGATGCATGACTTTATCAGTGAGGGTATTTTCTCCATCCATGTAGATAAAATCCCTCTGCACTTTCTTATATAATTATAGTTCACATCTTCCCATTAATCTTCCAGAAGAGAGTCAAACAATTGCTGGAAGTCTTTCATTCTTTTAAAACAAACTCCTCAGACTGGAATTCGAGGACCACCACAATCTGCCTCCATCCTAACTTCTTAGTCTTATTTCATATTATTTCCTTTCAAGTCAGTAGGTTAACAGGCATTCAGTTTTTACTATTTGCAATACATTATGCTAAGCCACTGGAGTACAAAGAAAGGCAAAAAAAACAGCTCCTTCCCTCAGGGAGTTTACATCTCTAAGGAGAAAGACAATATATAAATAACTATTCATCTAATATGTATATATATATATATATATATAATATATATATATATGTGAACACATATGCTTTATATGTATATTAGGTACCTAAGTGTATATGTATATGTATGTATATATATATATATATATGGAATATCATAGATTTAGAGCTAAAAAGAACCTTAGAGATCATTAAAGTCAATCTTATAAAAAGGAAGGGAAGAAGAAAAAGAAGGGAAGAGAATAAGCTTTTACATAGTGCTGGCTATGTGTCAGTCTCTAGAATAAGCACTTTACAAGCATTATGTCATTTGATTCTCATTGCTGCTAGTATTATCCTCATTTCCCTGTTGAGGAAACAGAGATAAACAGAGGTGGGATGATTTACCCATAATTCCACAGTCAATTTCTGAAGTAAGATTTAAAACTCAGGTCTTCTTAATTTTGGGTCCAGTGCTTTACCCACTATGCCACCTAATTGTCTCAAAAGAAGAAACTAAGACAAGAGAGATAAAATGACTTGCCAAGGGTGACACAGCTGGTAAATGTCTGAGGTGAGATTCTCATTTAGGAAGGCCTGTAATTAAGAAATATGCTACTTAATATACCAGTAGATCTCCAGTAGATGAAAATTAATTTCAGCAGGAAAGACACAAGTGTCTGGAGGAACTGGGAAAGACCTCCTGCAAATGTGAAATTAGAACTGAGTCTTGAAGGAAGTGAAGGAAGCTAAGAAGCAGAGGGAAGCCAATGCAAGAACATGAAGATGGAAGATGGGAGTATATGTAAGAAAAAGCAAGTGACTCAGTCCAGAGGAACTGTAGAAAATGTGGAAGAGATCAAAAAGGTAAAAAGCCTGGAGAAAGAACAAGAGCCTTCAATGTCAAATAGATTAATACTGGAGTTGACAGAGAGCTACTGCAGTTTATTGAGGAGTGGTTGGTCAGTTGATAAGCACTTCTAGGGTGACTATGTGGACAACACTAGATAGGGTGGTGGCATAATCATTTTGGCACCTGAAGGAGGATAGATTGGAATGAAATAGAATTATGGAGGATCAGTTAAAAGAGTAAAGCAAGGAGGGGGGCAGCTAGGTGGTGCAGTGGATAAAGCACCGGCCTTGGAGTCAGGAGTACCTGGGTTCAAATCTGGTCTCAGACACTTAATAATTACCTAGCTGTGTGGTCTTGGGCAAGCCACTTAACCCCATTTGCCTTGCAAAAACTAAAAAAAAAAAAAAAAAAAAAAAAAAAAGAGTAAAGCAAGAATCTAAACAAGAGGTGATGGAGACCAGGACTAAAATGGTGACTGAGTGAGTGAAGAGATGGAAAAGTATTCAAAAGACGTCCCAACAGTAGAAACTGCAAGATTGAACAAACCTAGATAATCAGGAAAATTGTGCTTTCCTTAACAGTAATAGAGAAGTTGGAAGTCAGGATTTTTTTTTGGCAGGGGAAAGATGAGTTTTGTTTTCAACATATTGAGTTGCAGATGTTTCTAAGACACTCATTTTAAAAATGTACAAAGGTTAGATGGTGATGCATGATTAGAGCTCGGGAAAGAAGTTAGGGTTGAATATAGCATTATGGGAATCATCTGCAAAAAGATGATAATTGAGCCCACATGAACTAGCAATCACTGATTATCGAGTGAATAATATAGAGAGAAAACAGAAGAGGGTATAGGATAAAGTTTGAGGGATATGCATGATTCAAAGGTGTAACATAGATGAAAATCAAGTCAAAGAAACCAAAGAGTAATCGGGTCATTTGGAAAAGAAGCAGGAGAACAACATCAGTAAGATTTATATAAGGAGGGAAAATTCAGGAGGAATAGGTGAACAGCTGTATCAGAGGCTACAGAGAGCTCAAGTGGGATATGGACATTAGATTTAGCAATTAAATAATCATTGATAAGGGAGGCCAATTTCAGTTAAATAAAGATGTCAGAAGCCAGATTACAAAGGGTTTAGAAGTGAATGACAAGAAAGGAAATGGAGGACTAGTGTAGAAGACTTTCTTAAGGAGTTTAGTCAAAGAGAGGAAGACATTGGATGATAGTTAACAGGGATTGACAGGTTAAGTGAGGGTCATTTTGGGGCAGTTTGGGGATTTTTCTAAGGATGGAAGATCATGAGTGTTTTTATAGGCAGCAGGGAAGAATGCTGTGGACAGGGATAGTTTGAAGATTAGAGGAGGGCTGGAGATAATAGTGGGGACCAAGTTATATAATCTGCTGGAAAAAAAACAGGAGATGACACCAAGGATGCATGTAGTCATATTTACTTTTGAAAGGAAAAGAGTCACCTCTTGAGCAGTTGTGAGAGAAAGAAGAGAAAATGAAGACAAGTGAGTGATATAAAATGTGCAAGGAGAGAAGAGGGAACTCTCAGGAAATTGTCTCAATTTTTTCTTAAAACTACATCTTCAGATGAAGGGAATTGTTACTGGGAAAGTCTTGAGGAGATACCAATTCATTGGAATTGAGTAGATTAAGGAACTGGGATAACAAGATATTTGAGAGATTATGAATATGTATGTTTAAATCACCTTATATACAGACAGAACTTGAGTTGTAGAGAAAGATTGCAAGTTAGCACTGAATTCATTGAGAGAGGAAGGAAAACACCCTGTAGTGGATATTTTAGGGCATTTTAGATTGGATAATGTCCTCTAAATTCCTGTTAAATTGATCTATTAGCTATTCCTTGAACTTTGTATACCATTTTCCACAAATTTGAGCAGACTATTTTCCTTGTCTGAAATGTACCTCTCTTCATCTCGGCCTCTCAAAATCCCTATCTTCTTTCACAGATCATCTCAAGTACAACTTCCTATATATATTGCCTTCCCTGATCCCTGCCACTCAAAAGTAGTCTCTTTCTATGTCAATATTTCTATAGTCCTTTGTCTAGATCTTTCCTCTGCCTTCATCATTTTGGAGGGAGAACAATAAGCAGACAAAAGATGGAAAAGATCTGCAGATATTTATTTTTTTAAACAGTAAGCTCTTTTAACTATCAAGAATAGTAGAGTCAAGACATCACAATTACAGACCTTATAAAGGAAGGTGATAATGCACTAATTAAAAAAAAAAGATGAGGAAAACAGATGGACTCTGAGTAAAATTCAGACATCTTTTGTAAAAATTGTATTCATTTATCTGAGGAAGGCAAAGATTAAAAAATATGAGGAAAAATAATGAACCTTATCATTACTCCATAGAGGTGACCAAGAAACATCATTAAACACTGACTTATTTGCCTGTTTTACCAGCTTTATTAAATTTTTATAAGAATAATCTACACTGGAGGTAGAGCCAGTGAAGGATGGTATAAAGAAGTTCATATGGCCAGGGACAGAGCCAAGATGACGACAAGAGCAGATCCTGTCTTAGGAGCTCTCTCATAAATCTTCTAAACTAAGGACTTTAAATTTTCAAGAGACAAAACCCACAGAGGGACCCAGTGAGGCAGTTCTCCTACTCAAGGTAACCTGGAAAAGAACAGAAAAGCTCTGCACCCTGGGGTTGGAGGGGAAGCCCACCAGAGGGGTGGCCCACCAGAGCAAAAGAACTTCAGCATCCCGGAGGCAGCCCCAGGGCGCTGGGAGCTGTGGCTCACAGTAACAGGGAATTTCCTGAGCTACACCCCAGGGAACACTGGGCACAAATTGGGGGAACAGCGGGAGGACTTCTGCCAGAGCAAGCACGTGAAGTCTAGCTCTCAGGGCACACAGGGAGCAGCCTGGCCAGCTCAGCCGAGTTCCAGGAAACAGAAGCAGACAGAGCCAGTAAGCAGGAGCCCTCAGGGCATGAGCCCATTGAGCTGAGGGAGGGGAGTGAAGAGAGAGAGACTGCCCAGCTCTGTCCTCTGCCCCTGGAACAGGACTCTGGGGCTCTGACCCCATTCAGATCCTGATCACAGTCTAGGCCCCACCATAGAACAGCAGGGCCCCCCCACCTCGGCCCCGTGGCAGAGGGGGCACATATGGTCATTCACAGACCAGGAGGGGGGACAGAGCCTCACACACTGAGACCCTTGTGGGAGCTGCAGCCAGGATCACACAGGACTTAGCAGCAGCTACATTGGAAGCTCGTAGGGCTTGGAATATAATATACTGGAAGGCAAAAGAGCTTAGAATGCAACTGAGAATCAACTACCCAGAAAGGCTGAATGTCCTCTTCCAGGGAAAATGATGGACTTTCAATGAACCAGGGGAATTTCAAAGGTTCCTGTTGGAATGGCCAGAGCTGAACAGAAGGTTTGATCTTCAGATACAGGACTCAGGTGAAGCATAGAGATTGGAGGAGAAGAGGAAAATATGAGGGACTTGATGATGATGAACTGCATGGATTCCTGCATAACACTGATAATACTCATATGAACCTTCTCAGTTAACAGAGCAGGTAGAGGGAGCTTTTATAGTTGAAGCACAGAAGAAAGCTGAATTTGAAGATAAAATATGGTGTAAAAATGGAGTTAATAGAAAAAAGGGAAATGTAATGGGAGAAAGAAAAAGGAAAGGGGGAATAAGCCAAGATATTTCATATAATAAGATTTTTCTTTATTACAATGAGCTATTGCAATGATATGGAAGGTGGGAGGCAAGGGGGAATGAGGGAACCTTTGCTTTCATCAGAGGTGGCTAGGAAAGGAAACAGCAAATATACTCAATGGGGTATAAACAACTGGAGTAAGAAGGAGGGGGGAGCAGGGGAAGGGGTGGGGATGTGAATAAAGGAGGAGAGGATGGACCATGGGGGGAGAGTGGTCAGATATAACACATTTTCTTTTTTTACTTCTTGCAAGGGCCTAGGATTGGAAGGCCTGGCCAGGACCACAGGGCCAGGTGGATGCTGGGCCTAAGGGGTTGTATGGGGGCTCAGGGCTTCTTGGCCCCAGGACCAGGGATCTGTGTGCTGTGCCACTCAGCTGCCCTACAGCAGAGTCAGAGTGAAAGGAGAGAGAAAATAGAGTACATGGTAGTGGAGAAATACAAAAGGAGGGAGTTGCGATCAGCAATGGCAATGGTGGAAAAATATGGAAGTAACTTTTGCGATGGACTTATCATAAAGAATGTGATCCACCTACGACAGAGTTGGTGGTGTTTGAACAAAGACTCAAGCACATTTATTATTATTATTATTATTATTATTATTATTATTATTATTATTATTATTATTATTATTATTATTTGGGGGGATGCAGGGCAAATGGGGCTGGGTGGCCTGCCTGGGGCCCACATAGCAGGGTGATCATTGGGTGTCTGAGGCCAGATTTGGACCCGGGTGCTCCTGGCTCAAGGGCCAATGCTCTGTCTGCCACCCAGTCACCCCTACTAATACTAACTATTTTATTCTATTTGGGGTCTTTTTTTCTTTTTTTTTGGTTTTTGCAAGGCAGTGGGGTTTGGGTGGCTTGCGTGTCACATGGCTGGGTGATTGTTGGGTGTATGGGGACGGATGTGGGCTCGGGTGCTCATGGGTCCAGGGCTGGTGCTCCATTCATTGCACCACCTGGCCATACCTACAATTATTACTATTTTTTTTATTTTAATTTTTTTCTCTCCCCTTTACTTTATCACTCAAGCGAGTCTATATTTATGGGGGGAAGGGAGTATTTAATTTACTCTTAAACAATAATATTTTATTAATGTATAAAAACATTATTTTTGCAAAATGAGAATAAATATTAAATTTTTTAAAAAGAAATAAAAAATAAAAGAAATGGGGGGGGGGGGTTGCAGTGAATCATTTTTTCAATCCAGGTTGACATAGGGAAATTCTATGAGAACCCAGTACCCTCATAGTGCATTGGATAGAGCACTGGCCTTGGAGTTGGGATGGGAGTTTGAACCCAATCTCAGACACTTGATACCCAGTAACTGTGTGACCTTGGGCAAGCACTTAACCCTGATTGTCTTGCATCCAGGGCCTTCTCAAGTCATGTTGATTCATATCTGGCCTCTGGACCCAGATGGCTCTGGAAGAGAAAGTGAAGCTGGTGACTTAGTCCAGCACTCCCTCACTCAAATCCAGTTTCCCTGCTTGTCAAGACATCACCTCCCTGATGTCATGGTCTTCTTTGAGAATGAAGGACAAATATCATCCTCATCATTATCATCATCATCATCAATCAGGGAACTGCAAAAGGAAAAGGTGTGAAATGGCAATTTGGTCACCCACTACCTAGTTCTGGGTCACAGTTCCTTTTTTCCCATTGCTATCTGATTTTTTAATTTATTTATTTATTTTCATTGATATGCACATATACATTTCTAAGTTACAAAATTTCCTTCCACCTTCCCTTCCCATTCGCCTCCCCTCAGCAGTAAATAATCAGGTTAGCATTGTACATACATATTTTAATACACTTGTTTATAGATTAGCAATTTTCAGTATGAGGAATTAGGATTAAGGGAAAGAGATACGTAAGAGATAAGTTTTATAAAATGTTCATCAGATTCTGAAGGGTTGGGTTGTGTGTGTGTGTGTGTGTGTGTGTGTGTGTGTGTGTGTGTGTGTGTGTGTGTTTTGTTTTATTTTTCTTCCTCTGGATGGAGATGATATAGTCCATAGCCAGTCTAATAGTTGTCCTAGCTCTCTGGACTGCTGAAAGGAGCTGCTTCCATCAGGGCTGTTCATCTCACAATGTTGTTGTTGAAGAGTACATTGCCTCTTGGTTCTGCTCCCTTCACTCAGCATCAGATTCCATGTTATTCCATTCTGTCTAACCATTTATGGTTTCTTATAGAACAATAGTATTCTATAGTAATCATGTACTATAACTTGTTTAGACATTCTCCAACTGATGGGCAACCCCTCAATTTCCAATGCTTTGCTACTACAAAAAGAGCTGCTATGATATGAATATTTTGGAACATATAGGACTATTCCCATTTTTTTTATAATTTCTTCTGGATGTAGTCCTAGAATTGGAATTGCTGAGTCAAAGGGGATAAACAGTTTTATTGCTCTTTGGGCATAGTTCCATATTGTTCTCCAGAAAGGTTGGATCTGGGTCACAGTTCCAAGGCAAACTGAGAAAGGGTTCTGTGCACAGTGACAGTGTTCCCAAACAAGGAGCTCCTAGACCATGTACCAAGAAAAAGGACATTCAGAGCTCTTTTGAGCTGTAGCACTCAGATCCTGATGCAGAGTAGAGTCTCGTTTCTAGCATGTAGCCTGACCTAAAGAAGAATAGCCAGGGAAGAAAGGGGACCAAAAGGGAATCTAAAATCCTGCTACTCTGAATCAACAGAGATTTCTAGCTAACCAATGAGGGCTGAATTCACTAGATATCTAATCTTGCTCAGATTCAAACCCAGATCAGGAACTTAAAGAGTTCAGACCAAACAATTAAAGATTTTGCCCTAGGTCAGACCAATTTGGGAGCACTAAAAGCTTGCAGGTTTGACAGTCTGTCCATAGGGTCCTAGAATAACACAGTAATCAATACTCAAAGAAAACTGCAACAAGACCAGCCCAACCCTTCTCTCCCCGAGTACTAGAATGCCTGGTCATAATATCAAATCTAAAGTCTAGTAGACTAGAAGAATGAGCAAAAAAAAAAAAAAAAGGAACCCTACTATAAAAAATTATTATATTGACAATGTTGTTCAAGACACAAATTCAGAAGAGAATGACTTCAAAACACAAAAGCAGGTGGGTAGGTGGCGCAGGGCGGCTAGGTGGCGCAGTGGATAGAGCACCAGCCTTGGAGTCAGGAGTACCTGGGTTCAAATCTGACCTCAGACACTTAATAATTACCTAGCTGTGTGGCCTTGGGCAAGCCACTTAACCCCATTGCCTTGAAAAATCTTAAAAAAAAACAAACAAACAAAAAACAAAACCAAAAAAAACATCAAAAGTAAAGCCTCAAAGAAAAGTATAGCATGGACACAAATTCACCCAATATTTATTTTAAAAATAAAGTAAAAGGGGCGGCTAGGTGGTGCAGTGGATAAAGCACTGGCCCTGGAGTCAGGAGTACCTGGGTTCAAATCTGGTCTCAGACACTTAATAATTACCTAGCTGTGTGGCCTTGGGCAAGCCACTTGACCCCATTTTCCTTGCAAAAAACCTAAAAAAATAAAATAAAAATAAAGTAAAAAAGTTAAAAATGATTTTAGCCATGAAATGAGAATGTTATTGGGTTAAAAAAATGAAAAAGAAATGAAAGCTATGGAAGAAAGAATTGGTAAGTGAGCAAACAGCTTGAACAAAACCTTGCCAAAGCACCAAACTCCCTGAAAATTAGAGTGAACCAAATAGAAGTTAATGATTTCATGAGACAATAAGAAATGTTAAAGTCAAAAGACTGAAAAAAATTATTTGTTGTTTTTCATCCTTCATTGTTAAAGAAAACTGGAAGAAATTAGCACTGTGGTTGACTCAGAGTAAGAACATAATAAATGCTAATTGAATTACTGACTAATTATTACCTAGATCACCATATATAGTTGGTCATTGAGTTCATCAATTAGTACATATTAACTAGAATTGGCCCTGCAAAATGGGCACAGCTTACTGATCTGTCTGAACTTAGACCAGAAGAAGTAGCCTAAATTTCATTTGAAAAAACCAAGTAGCACTTTCAGTAATCCTAATCTGTACTCAAATACCTCCCCCCACCTTTTTTTAAAGCAACAATATGCTCTTGGTGATGCTGAATAGTTATGAATCAAAAAAAAAAAAATCACATTTGCTAAAGAACCAAAGCTGGTGGTATTTCAAATGGCAAGCTATAAAGTGAGTATCAGTTCATTACCCGTGATGACTCATGCAAAAGAAGTACCATAAGATCTGTTATCCAGGATAGGTATGATCAGAAAAGGAGATGGGCTGGTCATATAATGAGAGCAAAGAAGGATTGTTGGATCACCTGAGGGATGCTTTGGTATTCATGAAATATAAAAGGACTTAAGAAGAAGACCTGAGTAGGTGAGATCCTTTATGGAAGACAAAGGAAAGGACTTGGATGAATAATGAAGACTAAGATATACACAGGTTGTTTACACCTCACTAATTCATGGATCCACTAGTTAGAATTGTAATTCAGTCGTTTTTCAATCATATTCAGCTCTTTGTGACCCTATTTGGGGTTTTCTTGGCAAAGATACTGGTCTGGCATTTCCTTCTTCAGCTCATTTTAAAGATGAGGAAACTGAGGGAAAGAGGGTTAAGTAATTCTCTCAGAGTCACAAAGCTAGTAACTGTCTGAAGCCAAATCTAAACTCAGGTCTTCTTTACTCCAAGTCTAGCACTGTATCCACAAAGTCACCTAGCTGCCCTTTATAAAATCAGAGTACAGAAAATGAATTTGAATTCTATAGCAGAACATATATCTATAGACACACCATTAATAAGTATAAAAATATAAGCTCTCATTATGCCTATAGTTTATTTATCTTAAAAAGCATTTGACTTGGTGGAACAAGATGTAGGGGGGGTTTTTTGTTTTTTTAGGTTTTTGCAAGGCAAATGGGGTCAAGTGGCTTGCCCAAGGCCACACAGCTAGGTAATTGTGTCTGAGACCAGATTTGAACCCAGGTACTCCTGACTCCAGGGCCAATGCTTTATCCACTGTGCCACCTAGCCACCCCACAAGATGTAGTTTTGAAGGATCTCCTCAGAAAAGTAATTCCTCACTCATATGTAAAAATAAAACTAAGTTCTATATCTGTAGAATTTACTTTGTTCAGTTCCCCTGAATATTAACATAAAGTAGAAACAAGGACATGTATGCACAATAAAAGTAATCTCCAGTTAAGGAAAATGCCCTTTGTAAAGAGCCTGAAGCTCAAAAAAGAAAATTATTGGGAAAAGATGGAAAACAATCATTCTTATACAATGATCCAAGAGAGAACTAGATTCCATTCAGTTCCTTTTCCAAGGAGTAGAGCAGACTTACTTGGGAGTATAAGGATATAAATATGTCTAATTAGGTCAAAGGGTTTATAGTATAACCATTGGCAAGTCATCTAATGTCTGTCTCAGTTATCTCATCTATAAGATAGGAATAATTATAATTACTCTTTTTCACTCTCCTCCTCTCTAGTCCCACAGTTACCCTAGTTTTGGCCCTCACCACTTCTCCCCTAGTTAATTGCATTTTATTTTTGGCAATTTATTTATTATTCACCTGTCTGTTTTTCTCCTCATGTTAATCTGCTATACTCTGATTCCAAAGTAATTTTCCTAAAGTATATCTTTGACCATGTCGCTGTGCTACTCAATAAACTCCAATGATTATCTGTTGCCTCAAGAATCAAATATAAGCTATTCTGGTTAGTATTTAAAACCCTTCACAATCTGTCCCCAACATTTCCAATCTTATTATGTGTTATCCCTCTTCCTGAATTTTGTGATTCAGCCAAAATAGATATCTTGTTGGCCATTATTCATGATGGACCATCTCCTGTCTCCTCATCTATGCACTGGTTGTCCCCTATAACTAAAATCAATCAGCATGCATTAAGTGCTTAATAGGGGCCACATAATGGCTCTCCAAATATAATAAATAAAATAATCTTTGTATACACAAAGAGCTCATATTTTAATAAGGTAGACAACAAATGAATATAAGCATATCTTGGAAAATATAAATACAAACAAATATAAAGTAGTTTAATATAAGGTAACGGGGGGGGGCACCAGAAGTTGGAGGAATCAGGAAAGGGTCATGGAGAAGATGGTGCTGGACCTGTGACTTAAAAGAAGAGAGAAAAGCTCTGTATGACAGAGGCAAATAGGAAGTTCACTGTAGGCAGAGGGGAAGCCCAGTGGAAAAATGGGGAGACAGGAGATGAAACATTGTAAGTGAAGAATGGAAAGAAGGCCAATTCAACTAGATTGAAAAGTTGGAGAACTGAGAGTATGTCCCTTGAGACTGAAAAGATAATTTAGAATCAAACTACAAAGAGCTAAACAGAGAAGTTTATATTTTAACCTAGAAATAATAGGAGGCCAGTGAAGTTGATTGAGGAGGGAAATGGCATGGTCAGCTCTGCACTTAAGGAAAATCAATTTGGCAGCAATTTATAGGACAGAAGGGCAGAGAGAACAATTAGGAGCCTATTTCAATAACCAAAATCAGAGGTAATGAGGGCCAGTGCTAAAACAGTAACTATGTTAGGGGAAAGAAATCAGATACATAGGTCTCAAAAAGATAGCAGTGGCAAGATTTGGCCGCTGAATGGAGGGAAAAGGATCCAGGATAATTTTTTAATTACTAACCTGGGATTTAGGATGGCTGTGTTTTTGACAGAAGCACAGAAGTTTAAAAGAGCAGAGGTTTAAGGTAGAGTTAATGAGAGTTAAGTTCTGAAAGTGTTGAATTTGAGAAATATCCAAGACATCCAATGTCAAACATCCAATAAACAATTGGTGGTGAGGTTCAAAGAGGTCATCTTAACTAGATATAATCATTAAACACATGGGGATTTATGATGTTACTAAGAGATAAAATGTGGACGAAGAAGAGAAGAGGCTCCAGGAGAGAATGTCAGGAAACTTTCATTGAGGGCATGTGAAACAGAATAATCAGACAGATAGAAAGAGAATCAAAAGAAAGTAACGTCATTAAAAACCATAGAGCAGAGAGGATCCAGAAGAAAATGACCAAGAGTCTCAAATGCAGCAAATAGGTCAAGAAGAATGATAAATAAGAAAAGATTATAAGATTTGTCAAGAGATAGTTGGTAACTTTGGAGAAAGCAGTATCAGTTGATGAGGTCAGAAAACAGATTGCAAAGGGTTGAAGAGTGAATATGAGAAGAGGAAGTACAGGCAAAGTATAGACAACTTTTTCATAGAGTTTGGTTAGGAAAAGAGAAATATAAGATATTAGCTTGAGGATTGAGTGAAATTTTTTGTTTTTGTTTCTAAAGTTAGTAGAGTTTTGGATGTGTTTGAAGTTAGTAGGAAAGGAACCAGTTTTTATAAGGAGAGGTTGAAAATTCAACAGAGAATGAGGATTATTGAGGGTATAATCCATTAAGGGCTGGACAAGGGGAAGGATCAGATGTATATGAAAAGGGAATGGTTGGTCTTGAAACAAGGGGAAAGTCTTTGTCAGAAACTGGGGAAAAGAAGAGATCATGTAAAGGTATTCATGTAAAGGTATTTGAGGATGAAGATAATGGAAGAGAAAGGTCATATCTGATGGCCTCAAATTTTCTCAGTAAAATAAGAGCCAAGGACCTCAGTTGTGAGATGGGAAACAGGGATGGGAGGAGATTTGGTGAAGGAAGCGAAGTTTTGAATGACTCCTTTGGAGAGTGAGCTAGGTAATCAATTATGGAAAAATTTAAAAAAAAACCCTTGCTGCAGCATGGGTCAAGTTGAGATTGGAATGCATTTCCATCTTCCTCCCTCTCAGAATTCCTTGTTTTCTTTAAAACTACACTTAAGTAACAACTTCTACATGATATTTTCAGCAAAACTACTAGGGTCACCTCAAAACTTATCTTGTATCTTGTATATGATTTATAGATACTTATTAGGTACAATCTCCTCAGAAAAATGAAGTGCCCAACAGTAGACACTTAAAAAATGTTTGCTAATTGATTGATTAATTAGGAGGTTGTAAGGTTTTAGTTCATCTCAGCTTGACTGGTCAGATTAATGGAAAAGAACTGAGATGAAGAAATTCAAAACACTGAATAATAAAAAATTATATTTGGCTTTGAACATATTTTTGGATAGTTCTTATATTTGAATATGGGTGTGGTCTGCCCAATGTCCTGAAAATTCACTACAAAGCCAAGCTTTGAAGACCTGACCTCAGAGGAGCTCAGTTCCTCTCTATTATATTCCATTCAAAAGGAAAAAAGTAACTCACCCTCAGTGATATTTTAGTAACATAATACACAAGAGTGTCCCTTCTCAGATTTTCCAGGAGCAAGTTAAGTTTCACATTCAGTGCAAAGCGAAAAAGAGACAATCTCAGAGACTAACAATATTAGCTGATTTTTAAAATATCATTAGATTTTAAAAAAACTTATCAGCAACCTTAAAATCAAAATTTGTTCTAATTAATAAATTAACATTAGTGGTTGGTCACAGCCCTGTCACAATAACTCCAGATCAGTTTTGTCCTTTCTTCATTAAAAGAAGTTTCATTTTTATGTTGAGTTTAGGGTTGTTGTTTTTTGCTGTTTGTTTAAATGCATATCACTTCCCAGTGATTCCTCACATACAATAGAACCCTCCCTCCTGACAAAGAAGTACCATTAAATAAAATAAGTCCACACTTTGGTTATATCTGATAATTGTATGCCACATTCTTTCTCTATTGTCCTCTTCTCCTCTGTTGAGAGGAGACAGAGATATGTTTCACAGTCAGTTCTCTGAATTGACTTTCTCTTTTGGCTCAATACTTTATCTCCCTTGACCCTTGATCACATAGAATATTAATCTTTATATGATTCACTGACTGTAAACTAAACTTGGGAGAGGTCATTCCTATTATCTGTTACCTCACAATGGCACTGTGAGGAGAAAGATTTGTAAATAGTAAAATGCTCTATAAAAGTATCATTATTTTATTTCCTAGCATTCCAGACTCCTAACATTTCAGCCTCCTTCCATCAAGGGACAATCGTGGAGTATGCATCTCAAGAATCAAGCTGCCACCACTTCAATACCCATGCTACAAACCTAGTGCTTGGCTCACTGGTATACTTTCCTGATTTCTAGTTATCACATCCTCCTCTAAATTTCTGCCAAATGTTAGCTCACCTTTAGGAAAGGGTAGAAGCTCTTTTTTCTTCTCTTACTCCCTAAAACCAATACACAATCCAACTTTTAAACATAATTGTAGAGGAGTTTATTTTTATTCTTTTTACATCATATCATTTCCAATTATGACCTTACTACCTCCAAACCCAGAGAACCAATTCTTATAATAAAGTTTTAAAAAGAAGAGGGGAACTTGGGGCAGCTAGGTGGTGCGATGGATAGAGCACCGGCCTTGGAGTCAGGAGTACCTGGGTTCAAATCCAACCTCAGACACTTAATAATTACCTAGCCGTGTGGCCTTGGGCAAGCCACTTAACCCCATTGCCTTGGAAAAAAAAAAAGAAGGGGGTAAAACAGTTCAGCAAGACCAACCTAACAGAGTGTGTATAAAGATATATAGATATATATATAATGTATATACACACATATACATACATATATGTATATATAATATATATATACATTATATATATTTGTAAAACTTAGCCAAGTTCTGATGGACTTGCTCATTCCTTAAGTGCAACAATCAGGGACAGTTTTGGGCTATCTGTAATGGAGAATACCATCTGTATCCAGAGAAAGAATTGTGGAGTTTGAACAAAGACCAAAGACTATTGCCTTCAATTTAGGGGAAAAAAATCGTTATCTTATTATGTAATTTTGCTATCTCTTATACTTTATTTTTCTTCCTTAAAGATATGATTTCTTTCTTTTCATATTCAATTTGGATCAATGTATACCATGGAAACAATGTATAGACTGGCAAATTGCCTTTGAGGGGGGAGGCAAGATTGGGGGAAAATTGTAAAATTCAAAATAAATAAAATCTTTAGAAAAAAAATTTAGCCAAGATCACACAGCAAAATAAGTATTTGAAACTAGATTTGAACAAATGAAGATGAATCTTCCTAATTCCAAGCCCTTCACTCAGTCTACTGTTCCACCTGCACCACCATATTCCTGACAAAGGGGACAGTTAGTATAAAAGCACAGAGATGAGGGTGAATCAGTAAGTTGAGAAGCATTTTTAAGTTTCTCTTATGTACCAAGCATTGTATTAGGCACTAGGAATAAAGAAGAAAAGAGAAAAAAGGGCAAAACCAGTTCCTACCCTAAGGGAATTTATATTCTGCTAAGGGAGACAACTTGCAAATAACTAGTTATATACAAGAAATATAAAAAAGTAGATTGAAGGTACTATCAGTAAGGAAGGCCCAAGCATTTGGGTGAGGGGGAGATGAGGTAGAGGAATCAGGAAAAAACTTCCCACAAAATATAAGACTTGAAGGAAGTCAGAGAAACTAAGAAACAGAAATGAAGAGGCTGAGCATTTCAAGAAGGGGGACCAGTCAGAGAAAATACCAGAAGCAAGTCACGTGTCTTGTCTGGGGAACAGCAAGGAGGTCACATACATTGGATCAATGAGTACATGTAAGAGGAAGGGCAAGTAGACTGATCAACAGACTATTGCACAATTTAGACATGGAGTTATAAGAATTTGCAATAGGGTGGTGGCAGAGAAGAAGGAAACATATTTGAGAGATTTTGCAAAGATGTAATCAATACATCTTGGCAACATATTGGATGTAGGATAGGAGGGTTTGAAAAATAACTAAACGTTTTGAAGATGACACCTATGTTACAAATTTGAGAGCTCAGGAAGATGGCACTTCCTCTACAGTAATAGAAAATTTTGGAAGAGGGGGAGTATTTAGGAGGAAAAATAATGAGTTCGCTTTTAGAGTTGTTGAGTTTAAACTGTCTTCTGTTCATCTCTTTTTAAACTTCTGAAAAGCAGTTGGAGATAAGAGACTGGAGGTCAATAGAGAATTTAGGGATGGATAAGTAGTTTTGAAAATCATCAGTATAGAGATGAGAGCTAAATCCATGACAGTTGAAGAGATTACTAAATGAAATAGCATTGATAGAGAAGGAGAGATCCCAAGATAAAATTAGTGAGCATGATTCTAATGAGAATCCAACAAAAGAGACTGAGGAATAGTCTGATAGGTATGAGGAGAACCAGGAGGGAGTAGTGTTATGAAGACCTAGAGAGAAGAAGATGGAAGAGAAGAGGATGGTTAATAGTATCAGAGGCTGCTAGGAGGCCAAGAGGGGTGAGTATTAAAGGAAAGTCACTGATTTAATAAAGAACCATTTTGGTAGGATAATGAAATTGGAAGCCAGATTATTAGAGGATAAAAAGAAAGTGAGAAGCAGAAGTGGGGGCACCTGTTGTAGATGACCTTCCCAAGGAGTTTAGCCACAAGGCAGAGAAGAGATACAGAACAACAGTGAGTTGGGATAGAAGATCAAGAGAAAGATTTTTAAGAAAAGAGAGAGAGTAGGGATGATAGAAAGAGACAGGATGGAATGAATAAGATTGATTTGGCAATTTGGTAAAGGAATTTGCCTTGACAAGCAGTGGGGCCAGTTTTTCATGTGAGAAAGAGGTGATGGAAGAAAAAGCAGAAGGCATCTGGGTGATATGAGATGCGGAAAAGTGGAAAAGGGGGAGTCTCAGCAAATGGTCTGTTTTTTTCTGTAAAATATGAGTTAAGGTTCATAGCTGAAAGGGTGAGTTGAGGAAAGTTTTAGGAGAGATGAAAAGGCCACTGTGAAAGAGCTAAAGAGTTGATAAGAAAGGAATAGTTTATGGAAAGGAATAAAGTGTAAGAAAGATTGAAAAGATAGAAAAGGCCTTGATTATGAAAATCTTTAAATGCCAGAGTACTTTATATTTGATCCTGAAGGTAATAGGGAGTCATTTGAGTTTACTGGGGGAAAGGAAGAAGAAGTAACAAGGTCTGATTTGTTCTTTAGGAAAAATCATTTTGAGAGATATAAAAAGAATGCATTAGAAAGGGTAGATACTTGAGACTGGACCAATTTGAAGGCATTTGAAATAGTCATGTAAGAGAAAGAGGCCAATTTTGCTTTGTACCATCACCTCTAAGACTACTCCTCAATTCTCATTGTCTGGCCAGGTCCACAGAGGAAAAAACGTCAGGTTTTTAAGAATAACCCTGAATTTATTATGAACTGATAATGAGCAAGATGAGCAGAACCAGAAGAACATTGTACACCCTAACAACAACATGGGGGTGATGATCAACCTTAATGGACTTGCTCATTCCATCAGAGCAATAATCAGGGATAATTTTTGAATATCTGCAATGGAGAATACCATCTGTATCAGAGAAAGAATTGTGGAGTTTGAACAAAGACCAAAGACTATTAACTTTAATTTAAAAAAGACAAACAGTATTTTATTATGTATTTTTGCTATCTCTTATACTTTATTTTTTGCCTTAACAATATTTCTGGGGCAGCTAGGTGGCGTAGTGGATAAAGCACCGGCCCTGGAGTCAGGAGTACCTGGGCTCAAATCCGGTCTCAGACACTTAATTACCTAGCTGTGTGGCCTTGGGCAAGCAACTTAACCCCATTTGCCTTGCAAAAACCTAAAATAAATAAATAAATAAATAAGAATATGATTTCTTTCTCATCACATTCAACTTAGATCAACGTATGCCATGGAAACAATGTAAAGACTAACAGACTGCCTTCTGTGGAAGGAAGCAAGATTAGGGGGGGAAATTGTAAAATTCAAATAAATAAATAATTTTTTTTAAAAAAATAGAATAACCCTGAGAAACTAGGTATTAATGACTGTTTTTTGCAAGCCCCAATCTAGTGGGATTCCCACTAATTATTTACAATATGTATTTAGCTTTTAGCAAAGAGAATTAACTTAGCAATTGTAACTATAAATGTTTGTTGAATTTAAGCATATTGAAGTCTGTTTTTAATTCTTCCTATTTATCTACTGTTACTTATCTATCACCAAGTACTATCATTTTTACGTTTAAAATGTCCTTTGAATTTTCCCTTTCCTCTCAAGTCTTACTGCCACCATCCTATTCTATTTCTCCTTCCCTTCATGTCCAAATAACTACAATAACCTTATATTTCTCCCCATTCTCCCCAATGTCTTCTCCTCCCAATCTATCCTGAATGGGATTGCCAGACCTCCTCTGCTCAAGAAACTGAAACAGCTTATTGTTGCCTATTAAATCAAGTCCAAACTTCTCCACCTGGTTTTATCACTTCCTCTATAATCTAACCTCTCTCTACCTATCCAATCATTTTTCTTTCCATTCCTCGCAAATATATTCGCTGTTCCACTTCAAAGTATTTGTCATCATACCCTAAACATTCTACTCATTATCCTCTACACGTTTTCATTTTTTCTCATATTTTCCAAGTCTCAAAACTTTCATTCCTGACTTCTGTCTTCTATCAAAATTCTCCAAAGTCCAGTTCAAGTTCTAACTTCTCAAAGAAGGTTCTCTAATTAGTCCAACCCACACTGATCTTATTGTATTTAAAGTCAATCTCAGAAAGCTCAGCTTTAATTGTTCTTTCATTATTTCATGTATGTTAGTTTTGGACCATGTCTTACACTTCTCTCTCGCCCTCAGTGTAATGGGCAGTAGAGTGCTGGGAATATAGTAGGTGCTCCCTAAATAGTTGCTGATTGATTTGGTTGATGAGCAATCAACCACTACTGTTCAAACACACCTTCTGAATATTTGTTTCATTTCTTTCTCCCACTCCAAAGGCCAAATCAGACCATTTCTTTTGTCTGGAGCAATCCTCCACTCCTTATCAGCCAAACCACCTCTTAGTATTTTTTTTTCAGGATTCCATGAAGTAATTTCTCTGATGAAAAGAAAGAAACAGCATCCCACTGCTTTACCCACTACCTTAACCCAGTCCATACACACAGAGTCCTAGAATCAAGGGTTTTTTTAATATTAAATTATGCCTTTTCTTATTGGTTCAACAACCCTGTTTTCTCTGTGTTCTCTCCAAAATAAGGGACATAGGAAAATTCAATAAATATTCATAGATGTCAGTTTAACAATTCAGTTTAACAAACATATTAAGTGGCTACTATGTGCAAAGCACTATATTAGGCACTTGAGATAAATAAGAAGCTTACAGTCCAATAGGAGAGATAAGGCACATACCAGAAAAATTATACAAAACAGAACAGGTCCCAAAGTTTAAGTATCTAAGAATAGTTCCAAATAAAGTACTAGGAATGTTCATAAGGAGAAAAAATTGTCTGACTGAACTGGTGGGGAATGATGAAACCAGCAAAGATTTCTTGTAGGTTTTACATTTGTGATGGACTTTGGTATAACAGGTAGAATTTCAACAGACAGAGAGATAGGAATTGGGGCAGGATATTACATGCAGAGTAACTATATGAGTTAAAGCATAAAGATGGAGAAATGCCAAAAGTTTTATGGAAATAATGACAAGTTAAATTTGATTGGCTCAGGAAATATGTGAAGGGGAGTAGTATGAGATAAGGCTGGTTGCTGCCAGATTATAGAGGACCTTGAATGCCAAACTTGGAAGCTTGATCTTTATTCGATAGACAATAAAAAAAAACTATTGAAGACTTCTGAGTAAAGGAATGATGGTTAATCTGATTATGGAAAGAGACTTAGAAAGTAGATATTTTAATCACTTTTATCTCAAGAAAAAAGTAAGAGTATTTTAGCCATTCAATGCTACTGAACAAGCATTTATTAACTTCCTATTGTACTGGAGATAAAAAGATCAAATAAAAAAGGCCCTGCCCAGTGATGATAATGGGGGAGGGGAAGAAAGGCAGGGGAATAGACATCCTACTTGAGAAATAGAGCATATATGCAAAAAAATTTACAAAATATCATTACTAAGTACCAGGGGAATAGGAATAGCTTCCCATCTGATATGATTCAAGTTGAGACTTGAAGGAAGCTAAGAATTTGGTGACACTGGGGTGAAGAGGAAGTGTACTACCGATATATGGTAGAGTTTGAACAAAAACAGGGAGAAAGGAGGAGGATTATCAAGCTTGAGAAATAGCAAGTAAACCAGTTTTCCTGGAATGTAGAGTGTGTTAAGGGGAAATAATGTAAAGAAGTTCAGAAACATAGGCTGAAGCCTACCTGATTGGATCAACCACAAAATTAATTAAGTAATTTATCAATGTCCATCTAGGTCTTTGCCTGCCCTTTAATGGCATTATGGAACCCCCTTATGTTCATGCACTAAAGTTTATTCAATTCTTCCCCTATTGTCAGATATTGAGATGTTAACATACTTCATTCTCTCAATATAATTCTTTATGATATAAAATTCCAAAAAGAAATCAAAAATAAAAGAATATCACAAAATAATATCAAAGAGGGAAATTTTTGAAGGCAGTGTGTATAATGGAAAGAACACTAGATTTGGAGTCATAGGATACTACTATTATTTTTTCTTTGGTTTTTTTTTCCCTTCATTTTTTCAAAGAGAAACAATGACATCAGGGGTGATACCTTGACTTATTCATGAACTAGATTTAATTGAGGTGGATTTGCACAAAGTCATTAGCCTCACTCTCTCTTCCTGAATCACTGAAGTCCAGTGGCAGAACAAAGGTCAAGAAAACTGGAGGTGACCCAGGACACAGTGGATGACCTTGGCATCTTTAATGCCTAAGTTCGAAGTGTTCCACAGAGCCTGCTTAAACCACCTTCATGACCTTTGGAACAAATTGCTCTGATCCAACCATTCCACTGGGGGAAGTCTTCCAATGCTTGGGGTAGACATCTCTGTCCCTCACTAATAGATGTGAGGTCTGGCGTTAACATCAACCAGTGTGTCACTGCTGCATAGATACAAATATGATCTGGGGTGTTCTACTTGGTCTGCTCATTTGTAAAGTGAGGGGAATTGGACTCAGAGGTTTCAAAGATTCCCTAAAGCTCTGATCCTATGGTCCTATGATCCTTTGTATTAAGTAGGGCCTCCCATTGCAGGAAGTTCCCAAGAAGAACCTTATTTTGAAGCTCATGATCCTTAAGAAGATAGGTAGTAAAAGGAATATCAAGCAAGAGTGGGGCAATAAATCAGGGTAAGGAGGGAAAGAACTTTGGACTCTAGCAATACCTTCTCCTGACCTTTTACAGATATTTTGTTTACATTGTGATGAAAATAATGAAAAACAACAGCCTGCCATACTTTCTAATTTAAAAATTATCTTCATGACTTATTACAAGAACCATGTAAATTCAGCTTGCCTTGAATTGTATATACTATAAGAGAGAAGGCAAAAAGAGAAGGGAGAACAGGGAGAGGTAATACTACAATACAACCAGACCTACAGCACCAAATGCAGTGGCTGCTTATTAGATGTTCCAATCACTAAAATAAAGAGAGTCTAATTAGCCTTAATATTAGAGATTTGCAGTTTTCATAACATCTTGATTATATCAGTGTATTTAAGTAGTGCATGCTTGTAAAGTCCACAAGTACTGTTGTTTAAGATGTCATCTTTAAAAAAAAATTATATATCTTCCAGGGTTGAGAATTTTTTTAATCCTTTTTTTTTAATGTTACATTTTCATGAGCTATTCCAATTTGGCTCCGGTGCAACATTTTTCCACCCACATGGGAAAGCCTGCCAAACCTTCAAGGTTTTGCAATATTCTTTTGTAGTATTCCTTTTATCAAGGAATCAAGCAAATATTAATTTTTTTCCAAAGAGAAAAGTAATCTCTGTTGCCAAATGCCCGAGTTATAGCGTGATAATATGAAATATCAACACATGCTGTGTGTTCTCCAGTGACTCCAATTGAGATACCACTGAAGCTGTTAACTCTGAGGCGAGGTATGCAAGAGGAACCAAGAAGCATAATTTGGCCCTTTAAGCCTTTTTAAGAATAAGTCCAGAATGTAAAGATTTTTGCCACTTTCACTGCCAAATTGTATTATCAGTTTTTTTAGACGTCACAATCCCCATGATTGCTGAGAGTCAATGTAATATTTATACAGAGTATTGTGGTATTTCTTTGAAGTAGAATTATTTTACAATGTAGAATTTCCTGGGAGGCTCCAAAGAAGAGTCTTCTAGCAGGAGCACCCAGGTATTTCATCAGTTTCTTAAAGTACAAAATGTTTTAAGAACTCAGACCCTGATGAAAGTAGTTGCAGCTACTTAAAAGCATTCAGGTGGTTTAGAGCATACAGTCCTGGACCTATACTCAGGAAGACCTGAGTTCAGATTTGGTTTATGTACTGCTATTTGTTTAACCTTTGGCAAATCATAACTTCTGTCTGCTTTCAGTGTTGGTATCTAAAAAAATCAGCATAATCATAGCATCCACCTCCCAGGGTTGACATGAGGATCAAATGACATGATTGTAAAGTATTTTGCAAATCTTAAAATACCATATAAATGCTTACTATTATTATAGTTATTTTAAATGGTCATAGTAATTAGAAGTTAAGGAATTAAGAGAGAGTGAAGGGAAGAATAAGAAGAAAGAAGGGAAGAGCAGAAGGAAAAATGATTTTTTCAAATTAAAGCATTTAGTCTCTGGTACTCTCTCTGTCTTTTCACAAATCTATTTTGGATCCTATAAGAAATCCCTGAATAACACTGTATTAGTAGAAAGCCTGGACCAGATGAGATTTCCCCATGGGCAGTATGGTTTTAAACACCTTACTCTTGAAATTCTTTATCCAAGATTTAGAATCATTTATGTCTAAAACATCAGCAACACCAAAGAAAACCAGAAATTAGAAAAAAGGAAATAAGATTCAGTGCAGAAAAACCACAATTAACAACATGTGTAGCCCAGTTTAACTCCCAAACTCACAAGGGAAAGAAGATTCACCCTCAGTTTATACAAACAAATCATATTCTTGAAGGTTCTCAGGGTTCTATTCAAAAAGAAAAAAAAAACACTTGTGTAACAAAAAAATATGACAATTCAAAGCAAGTCTTTCTATTGTACATCATTTAATTTGTCATCAAATCAAGTCATCCGGGATCTGAAATATGGCAATAGTCAAAGGAAACAGGCCTCCTATCAGTAGTGAGTTTCCCACCCAAGAACTTGTTAATGATGATGGGACTATGTTTATCATTCATTTTGGGAGGCCTCTGATCAACTGGTTTGCTATGTGTCTTCCTCTTAGCCAATGAGGAAGTCTAGATAATTAATTAAAGTTATGTGGCTTTCTCAGGACCACCCAGAAACATTTTAAAAATCTGCAATAGCAAAGACCATCCCTGGAATAGAGAATCTTTCTGCATTTCCCCTTAACAAAGTAATCATTGTAACCTAAGTGAATTGGTGGCAAAAATCTAGCAAAATTAATCTATTATAAGACTTGTGCTTGGTCCTAATGCTGTTTAAAAATCATTATCGGGGCGGCTAGGTGGCGCAGTGGGGGCGGCTAGGTGGCGCAATGGATAAAGCACCCGCCCTGGAGTCAGGAGTACCTGGGTTCAAATCCAGCCTCAGACACTTAATAATTACCTAGCTGTGTGGCCTTGGGCAAGCCACTTAACCCCATTTGCCTTGCAAAAAATCTAAAAAAAAAATCATTATCAATTAAAAGTGTAGATGACTTGTTCATTATTGGATAGTAGGTCCTAAAGTACAGGCACTGTTTTTTGCCCCAGAACTTAGTATAACACCTGGTCCAAAGCAGGAGCTTAATATTTATTAATTGATTTATTGAAAATTGATTAATGCCAAAAATATTTGCACTAGGCGATAGACTTAGAATCCAAAAAATTCTTGACAGGCTAAAGCATTGTACTGAATGTAATATGATGAAATTCCATAAGATGGGTTTAAAACATCAGCTTCTTAAGTTCAGGATGGAGGAAACAGGGTAAGATGAGAATTTTTTTTTTCTAAAAAGGATATGTACTATATGACTGCAAGCTTAATATGAGTCACCATTATTATGTGGCAACCAAAAACAAAACAAAACAACAAAAAAACTAATGCAATCCTAGGCTACTGACAGAGAGGAACAGATATAGGGACAAAGAGTTTTCTTGGTCCTCTGCCCTGGTCAGAATACATCTGGAACATCATGGCCATTGTTGAAGAACAACATTACTAAGTTGGAGAGTATCCAAAGGAGGGCAACCAAGATGGTGAAAGGTCTTTGGTGGATGAAATTGAATCTTTGATGTTTTACCTAAAAAACAAAAGATGGTGAAGGTGGTTGAGGAGATAAGTGAGCAATTTTTAAGCATTTACAGTGGTATTGTGTGCAAGAGGGATTAGACTTGCCCTGTTTGACTCCAGGGGACAGAACCAGGCAGCAACTAGGTTACAAAGTCAATTTGTTATCAATGTCAGCAGGAAAACTCCCTATGGATTGGGACTGTCCAAATTTAGAATGATTATCAGCAGTTTATTCCTATTCAAAGTCTTCAAGCAGAGGATGAATGAATATTTGTTGCTCCCTATAATAGAGATTTCTTTTGGCTATATGTTGGAATAGAGGGGTGCTGAGTTGCCTCCTATGTCCAAAATTCTCTAATCTTGTTTTTTTTTATACATAAAGCATAGGTAGATCATCTGCTTTTAAAAGCTAAGGAAAAGAGATCTAAAAATGTCCAGAGCAGAACTGTAATGGCAACATAGTCTGTACAGTCAGTTCTATTTATCGCTGGTGACTTTAAGAATTAAATCCAAACACTTCTGATTTTGAAAACCCATTAAACTCTCTCTACTTTAAGGAATCATAGACTTAGAAATAAAAGGTATCTTAGAGATCATTGAATTCAATTATATTCAATTACAGATGAGAAAAATGAGGTCCTGAAAAGGAAAGTTATATATCTATGATCATATGGTCAGTACCTGAACTGTTCCTCAAACCTAGTTTCCTTGACTTAAAACTGAAATCCATTGAAATATATTTCCTTTACTTTAGCCTTCTGATTCTGTCCTAACAGATTTTCTTCAGAAAGAAAATAAATAACTGTAATTACCAACCCAAAATCAACTATTCTTTTCAAGGAGGAGATGTCAATATTAAGATATTCATCTAAAAAAAAAAGAAATATTCAGAATATTTCTCACCAAGCTTAGACTTAGCTACTCCAGAAAATATTTTCTAAGACTATGAGTCACTTAGTTACTTAAAGAATAAATCTGGGGAGAATCAAGATTACATTGTGTGTCAATGACCATGAAGATTAAATTCATTTCCCTAAGCACAGTTTCTGTTGACTTAAATATACTTTAAGAAGATGTGTATAATTGTGCAGTAAATATAGCATAGATTGTTCATGGGAAATGTTCATAGTGAATCACACATTAAGATGTATTTTTTTCTTTAGTGCATTTCTTGTCAGTTCCTAGGTCCCAAATTCAAATATTCATTGAAGGTCTACATTTATATTATGTTCTTTACCCAAATTCATGTCCCCACCTGTAAGCTATCTGTGTCTCGTTTGTTGTGTTGTTTTTTAATTTTGCTGTTTTCCATCAAAAGAAAGCTTGGAATGAGAACAAGAGTTCGGAAGTGCACCGCATGTTTTTATCCTGAGAGGTGATGTGACAGAAGTTTGACCTTACATTTGCAGAATCACAGAAATTCAAAGTAGGAAGGGACATTGGTGGTCATGTGGAACTATCTATTTGAACACACATTACAAGTGTATCAATCACAAAGATACCCCAAAGAGGGCAAAGTCACCACTTCTCAAAGTTGTACATTCCACTCTGACAGTTTGAAATATTTAGGAAGTTTTCACTGATATAAAACTTAGATTTTCCTGTAACTTCTATCCATAGCTCCTGGGTCTTCCTCCTGGGGCCAGAGTGCAGTTGTTGTTAAGTCATGTCAGTCATGTTAGACTCCTCATGACCCCCTTTTGGATTTTCTTGGCAGACATACTGGAGTAGTTTGCCATTTCCTTCTTCAGTTCATTTTACAGAAGAAGAAACTGAGGCAAACAGGATTAAGTAATTTATCTAAGGTTATACAATTAGCTTGTATCTGAAGTTGAATTTGAACACAAGTCTTCCAGACTCTGGGCTGAGCACTATCAATTTGAGAATCTAGCTGCTTCTTTGGGGCTAGATAGAACCAGTCTAATCCTTCCTCCACATTTTGGAAACCCTTTCTGACTGACGCATAATAGCTGTGTGACCATGGACAAGTCACGGAAGATAATTCTCTAAAACTAAATTATAAGCACTTGCTAATCTGTTTGAATGGAGGGAGTTTCCTCACCAGTGATGAAATCCCAGTCCAGGGAATCCTAATTCAGAATACTTTAGTCTATAAGCATTTTTAAAGTAATTCTTTTTTTTGTTGCTATTGTTAATATGTATATATTAATTGTATATGTAATATAATACCTTTTCACTATTTTTAAAAATTTTAGTTTTAAAAATTATATCTTTTATTACTACTTGTTGTTGATGCTGTTCAGTCATTTTAGTTGTGTTCGACTCTTTGTGACCACCTGGGATTTTCTTGGCAAAGATACTAGAGTGATTTATCATTTTCTTCTCCAATTCACTTTATAGTTGTAGAAACTGAGGCAAACAGAGTTAAGTGATTTGCCCAGGGTCACACATTTTATAAGTGTCTGAGATTAGATTTGAATTCAGGAAGATGAGTCTAACTTGAGGCTCAGCTCTATCCACTCCACCTAGATGTCTTTTTTTTAATGTGGATGCATAATCTATGCAACTGATTTTGTTTATTTAATTTCAACTTTAAAGTGATAAGAGTGTCTTGGGGAGAAATATTGTAATTTCAAAAAAAAGAAATAAAGGTGCAGTCACATATTCTGAGTTCAAATTTAGTTTCTTCCAATGATTACATGTGGCAAACATGGCAAAATCCCTACACACTGCTTTCCACCTCAGTTTCCTTGTTTGCAAAGTGAGGAGATTGGATTAGATGTTCTTCTTTCCAGATCTAGGTTTTTAATTCTCATTTTGAATCTCTTCATAATCTTCCAGGTAGATAGATAAGAAAAGAAATTAAAACTTCTGCAGAGTCATATAGCTAAAAGACTGAGATAGAATTTGAAACCAGGTCTTCCTGACACCAAAACTCAACTCAGCAAGATATCATGTGTAGTTATGACCCTGATACCTGGAACCTGGAAAAAACAAAAATGTCAAAATAGTCAATTCAAAGCAACAATTATTTACCAGAATCTTCCTATGGCGTACATAACATTGTGCTAGGTCCTGTGGGAGATCCAGAAGAAACAAAAAATATGTCTTCTGCTTTTTGCAATTTTAGGATCAATAACAAAAACTTTCAATATGAAATGATTAAACAAAAAAAGAAAGTATCAATGACTTAACAAAATAAGTGGCATAGAACTCAAGAATTGAGAATTTTGGGGGGAGAACTCATTGTTACAGGCTGAATTGGTGGGCGATAACCTCATGAAGGAGTCCAGGCCTTGACAAATGGGTAAGAAAGTTTGGGATAGGTAGAGAAAAGGAAAGAGAACACAACTCTAAATACTGTAATCCATTATTCTAGACTGAGAAGTCTAAAACATATGAACTATCATTTGGGGGGAAAAAAGCCAAGGAAATTTTTGAAAATTAAAGGAAAATAATTATATTTTCATACTGAAAAATTGCTGTGTGTATTTCTTGTTTCCAGGCAGCTAGGAAGTACAGTAAATAAAACTGAAAGGACTGAATAACAATTGACATATTATAGGTATTATATAAAGGCTTACTCTCCTCTCCTTCCCCTCAAGAGAAAAATATCACTAGCTTTGAAATTTTCACACAGAAACATTATTAACATCATGGAGAATTTCACAGAACAAAGTTTAGGAAATATGGTACCCCCTGAGGTGACATGTGTGTGTGAGTAAGAAAGTTGACATAATGAAAGGTATACTTTAGGAAGATTAATCTGGCAACATTGCAAGATGAATTGGGTCTGAGATGTGAGACAATCCACTTAGGAGTTTATTGGATTATTCAGGCCTGAGGTGATGAGAGCCTGGATTAGACCCCTAGAAATGGAGAGATTAAGCACTTAATCATTTACTGTCTTTATTATTAGTTATATTTCCCTAAGATAGGTTTCATTTTCCCAACTAGGTAGCAAAATCTGAAAAGTCTTTACTTGTCTTTTCCCCAGTCTAAAATATAAATATATAGTCATAATAACTTCTAAATACTTTATTAACCAGGATTCAATGCTGTCAGCAAGCTGGGTGATTAATAGTGTATAGGAAATTAAGACTAGAAGTTAATGAAGGATCTGCAAGTTAAGGCTGGGTGACTGTGGTAACAGATATGAATGGGAAATCAGGATGGAAAATGGTCTAGAGGAGATAATTTAGTTATGGTTCTATTTAGTTTAAGATTATGCTCAATAATGAAGTGGAAATGTCCAGTAGTCATTTGAGGAAATGGGACTAGATCATCATCACAAAATATTTTGATTCGAATATAACTTATCATCATGATATAAACTTTCCAAAAATAATACATAATATCATCTATCTTTTTGATGGCTAGGATGCTTTGGATAATAGAGTGAAAGAATGATCCCAGAATCCCAGTTACAACTTAAGTTCTATAGAGTTTGTAATTACTTTAAAAATTACTGTTACCTATTCCACTTTCTAAGTTTTCACTTTCCTTATTTCAGTTTCAGAAATACTACTTTCTCATTAAGTTCTTTTCTCTTCCTGGGAAAGTCAAGATAATTCTATTTATTCTCTCACTCATACACACCCCTAAATCCACATATGTCTTTCTTTGTTTTCACCTAATATAATTTTATAAGAAGATTATCAGTTTAGTTTTTGTCAGTTATTCCATTAGAAAGTAAACTCCATGAGACTAGGAATTATATCATTCTTTGAATTTTTATCTTCTCACAAAATAGGTGCGTAAGTCTTAGTTGCTCTGATCAAGAGAATAATCCAAAGGACCCAATGATGAAAAAACGGTTATCCACCTCCTAAGAGAGAACTAATGAATTCTGAATCCAAAATGAAGCATACTTTTTTAACTTTATTTTTATTGTTTTATTTTTGCAACAAGATTAATGTGGAAATAATTTTTTGCATGACTTCATATATATGTCAATATCAAAATACTTGCCTACTCAAAGAGAGGAAGTAACAGGAAGGAGGAAAAGAATTTGAAGCTCTTTTTTTTTTAAGAAACCAGTGTGAAAAATGTTTACATGTAATTGGGATATATTTAATGACATAAATTAAAATAATTTAATTTTTTTTAATTTCTATTGATTGAATAAACCAAATGTTTGATCACTACATCTAATTGGATTATAAATTCTAAGACACTAGGCATGACTTCTACTGATGCCACTTTCTAAAGCACCCAACCAGGCTGAACACAAAGAGTTGAAGAAGCTCATAGCTAAAAAACAAAAAAAGAATTTTGAACAATTTAGGAATAAAATAAGATAAAAAATAAAAACATCCAAAGTATCTTAGGTATGAAATCTTTGGCAAGTCTCTGACCTCAGTATTCTCATCTATGATGCTGTTAACCTGTGTTCTCAAAGAAGACCATGACATCAGTAAGGGGATGCCATGATAAGCAAATAAACTGGATTTGAGTGAGGGAGCATTATGCTAAGTCACCAGTCTCACTTTCTCCTCTGGAGCCATCTGAGTTCTAGGAGTCAGATATAAATCAGGACAACTAGATATGGTCCTGGATGTGAAGCAATCAGGGTTAAATGACTTGCCCAAGGTCACACAGTGTCCAAGGTCATATTTAAACTCAGATCCTCCTGACTCCAGGGCTGGTGCTCCATCTACCATACCTCCTAAATGGCCTTAATAAGCCAATTGAACTAGAAGACCCCTGACTTCCCTTCCAGCTCAAAATCTTCCATCCTATGGAAAAAATATAACTATTTCAACTGTTTCACACTGAATCCCTATTTTTAAGAAAGTTACCCAATCCTGTTAAGTACCTTGCACATTCATTCCAACAAATATTTATGGTAGATACATAGCAGAAGCTCTTTGTTGAAAGAAAGAATGAACAATATAAAATAATTTCTTCTCCCCATCAATTTCCCATAGCTATCAACTCCTGTATATCTATAAGACTGATTGTGTTCATACACTGTGGTTATCTGCAGCCAATCCTGTTTCCAACTTTTTTCTGATCTTATTACTCTTCTTATTTATCCATAGTAAATCTTGCTATCAACTTCCTTATGACTTTATCACCTCTTCCACTTGAGTAACTCCTTTGTTAATATTATCAGCGTCTCTATTTACAACTCTGCTGGAGACTGGAGGTTCTATCCTCTAAAAACATGTTGTTATTTCTTATTCCAAAGGAAATGTGTGAGCTGGACAGAAATGTAGGTTTAGAAGAGGGGGAGGGAAGAAAGAGAGAAAAACACTTTTGCTTAAGTTGTTGTGCTATAATCATTTGCCATCTAATGTCATGTCTCTTCTCTTATTCTCACCATCACCCCAGTGTGGAGTTGGATGAACAAGGAGGAGCCTGAGTAGTGAAACTAGGTAGGAAAGTAGATAGATTTTCAGTTTTTCCTGAAATGGTGCTCCTGGGCTGAGTTTCATAACTGGGTAAGGAATGCTGGGAATTCCCAGAACATCTGACACACCTATATTCAAATATAAGTATTGAAAACATTTTACAAAAACAAATAAACATTAGTTTTGTTCTCCTGATGGGATTATGCATTGCTCCTCTGGCCCAATATAAACAATGAGTTGAGAATATTAATGTAGGACCTGAGAAACAAAAACTGCAATGATAAAAGGGTTAATGAAGTGGAGCAAGCCATGGCAGGTCATTGTGGACTCCTGGTTAGAACATCAAATCAGTCTGAGAACATTTTCTCTGCTGCACCTCGTCTGATACTTTGTCCTCTTTAAAGTCAATAAGTTCCTGCTTTCCTCCATTTCACTGTCTGTCAGATGAGAACAGCATGTTCTTCCTTCTTCCTAGCATGTTGTGAAGACTAATGAGATAACATCTTAGAAACAATGAACTACTTAGGAAAAAAAAGAGGACACTCTATAAACATGATAACACCATTAGCCATATATATTCCACATAAAGTCATTCTAAGACATCCTTCATCGCTTGTTCCAAACATCTGGAAAACCAAGAAAATATTATGTGCAGAATGAGTAATGCTCTTATCAACAAGTTTGCCTGAAACACAGATTTTACCCTCACATGAATTTATTGGATTTCTGTTGGAGATGCAAACACCAGGAGGAGAGCAGATTGTTGTCTAAGATTTGAACTGGACTTCTCAAAGATCAATCTTCACATAGGATTTTACAAATACCTAAAACTTTGAGATTTGAAGGAAATGGAATAACATAATTTGAGGGGCTTCTGAGCTCTCTCCATTCTCATTCACCTCTATTTTTAGGATCTCTACCTTCCTCTAAGGCTAAACTTAGGTGGCACACTCTAAACATAAAATCTTTTGATTTTATCCAGTTGTTAATGATTTTTCCAGAACAAAATTACTTTATATCTGTTCATCTCTGTACAGATTATATTCTCCCTAACTTGTCCTCCCCAACATATCCCCAATGTGATGTACACTCCTTAAAGAGTAAGGACATCTTCCTTTTTGTCTTTGTAACCCTAGTACCCCCAATGGTATGTTGTATAGAGTGAGCACTTCATAAATACTTGTCAAATTAGATTGAATTGAATCCCAACTTCATGTAAAGTTATAAAATCACATAAACTTTAAATGAAAGTATTTCATAATGCATCTGAAGGAGCAAATATGACTTCCTAGTATATATTTCATGAGATAAAAGAGCCATAAGGGTGAGAGAAGGGTAACTGGAAACAAGGTAGATTCTAGAAAGTACAAATTTCACAGTGAGAGATGACTGTTACCATCAAGTTCTTTTTTTTAATTTTCAATTTATAGTATTTACTTTTTCTTTCCTCTTTCCACTGTCCCCCTCCAATTATTTTTAAAAGAAAAAAATTTAGGAACAAATAAACTGTCACTTCCAAGCAAACCACTCTCATTATTAACTCCTTGACTATTGAGGACAGGCTGGGGAGGAAAACTCCCTTTATTTTAAATAATTCTGATACTATAAGGAATTACAGAGTAATTTAATGTTCCAATAAGGGAAATTTAGAAGCCTAGGGTAAAGTTTCCCCAGCTGTATATGCCTGTGGAGAGAAAATGTTCAGGTCTTTTTAGATGAAACCTTTCTTTGTTTCAAAGTTTAAATGGACCTTGCTCCTTTAATTATCCTCCTCTCTCTTTCCTATTCAACTAGCTCTTCCTCTTCTGTTTATGAATGTGCACAGATCTCCCCAATAAAAAAAAAAATAGAATCTTCCTGTATTTCTCCACCCCCTCCAGTTTCTCTCTGTTAAACTTATTCAATGCCTCTACTTCCTCCCCACCTATTCTCACCTTAATGTTCTGTAAAAGGACTTCTACTCTTTCAAACTCTACTGAAAATCAGTCTTCAAAATGCCTAATGACCTTCGTAGTTGTCAGATTGAATGAATGGATTTTTCTTCTACATTCTCTGAATAATTTACCACTGTCCTGTCATGACCCTAGTTGAAGACACCTCTCCTGTCTTACTAATCTTTTAGCTCCTTTGTCAATTTCAACTGCCTAAAATTAAACTATTTTTGCAAAAACACAATCCATACAGTAAGGATGAGAAAGGAAGCTAAGAGGAAAAGGGAAAGCAATCTGCCCCAAATACTATTGATAAAGATCTGATATTCAAGATCTTTGAGGCACTAATAAAAAGTATAAAATCAAGAGCCATTCTGCAAAAGATCAAAAGATATGAAAAAAGTTTTCAGATGAAAATTACAAACTATTAACAATCATATGAAAAACTTCTCTCCAAAATAAAAGAAATGTAAGTTAAAACAACACAACATTGCTCCACAAAGCAAGAAAATTGGTAGAAACAAAAGATGGGCATAGTCGATGCTACAGGCTGATAATTGCAGTAATGAGTTGGTCAAACTGTCCTAGCAAAGAATTTTGAATTACTCAAGAAAAATCATGAAGCTATTCACACCCTTTGACCCAGAAATTCTACAACTGGGCAAGAAATATCTTTTTTTTTTAAAAAGGACACTGTTGTTGGATAAGTTTGTTTTATTTTCAGATTTCTAAAAGGAATGCTTTTCACTCTCTCTTTAAAAAAAAAATAGAAAAACTAGTCAGGATCTTTTTGTCCTAGTCTTTGTGAGACACGTTTTGGAACATTACAAAATTTCCAGTGTGGAACAGTAGAAGTTCTCTCCTCAGAGAACCTGGGTTCTAATCCTATCTCTCTTATTTACAGTTTCTATGACCTAGGGCAAATTGCTTAACCTTTCTAGCTCTCAGTTTCCTTATCTTTGGAATGAGAAGGTTAGATTACTCATTTACATGAATTTAGCTTTTCTCTCTAAACTCTGCTCCTTAAAAAAAAAACTTTAGCAGTATAGACATACTTATAGGACCCTATTAAGCTGATGTTCCTTCATTTTCTGTTGCCCACCCTTACTTTTATCTTTGGTATATGTCTTTTTAAATCATAATTCCATGCAGAGTTTACTATGCATCTATAACCATTGTCAGTTCCACCATTTCATACTTATAATGTTTTCTCTTTGTGAGTCTCCAAAAATTCATTCTGGAAAGCTTCCCATTTCTGCTGAGTTTGCTTTCCAAGGAGAATCTTACTCCAATGGATCCAATTTATTTTTGTCTAAATCCTCTGAAATCTTCTTTCTAAATAGCTAAGGTGCATGCCAGACCATGCCTGGATTTCCTCTCCTTTATCATTTGCTCTCAACATTTACACCACAATATTTGGGGGAGTGTCAGGCAAAGGCCAACTCACTTCATCTTATTATTCAACATTATGATTTGAAAGGACTGAAAAGAATACTAAGCTTGAGTTCTAAAACTATCACTACTAGAATATCTTATTTTAATTCATAATGGCTATAGTAAAAAACAAAAGAATAGTTACATATCAATCCATCAGAGCTTATCAGCTCCATGATCCAAAAACCTACCAAAAGTTGTCAAAAAAAAAAGAGGGTTTTTTTTTTTATCTCCCCTCCCTTTCAGAGACCATTTAGGTATGAGTTTCTATTATATACTTGGTAGCCACTTAATTAATGTTCATTGACTTGAAAATTGGTTTCTTATGCAATGTGCAAAAATAATGCCCCCCCCACACACACACACACTTTTAGAAAGAAATGAATTCCAGTTTCTTCAGTTTTGCATTCAAAGTCCTTTGGAACCTTGCATTCCATAGACTCTGAACCTATATTTTCAGACTGACTATCCATTGCTTTTCCTTAGGAACACTATCTTTCATCCTAAGTAGCTTACAAGTTTTTACAGCTTTAACTGCTTTTATAGTTTTAACTGACTCCAAGTTTTGAGTCAAATGGAATCCTGAAGAATTGGACATGAGGGAACAACACCAACTGAGTATTCTTCTTCCCTCCATCCTCCCTTTCAGGAGTTGTTTCATTTCTGTCTTATATGCACAGGATTTAAGCCAGTGCCTAGCAAGAAATAAGCAATTAATAAATGTTTGCTCCATTGAACTGAATACATATGTATAATACTTTGAGGTTTATCCACTTGATCCTCACATCAATGATGGGAATTGTCATTGTTGTTCAGGTATTTTTCTGTCATGTCTTCATAACCCATTTAGGATTTTCTTGGCAAAGATATTGGAACGGTTTGCCATTCCTTCTTTAACTTATTTTATAGATGAGGCAACTGAGGCAAGGAGGGTTAAGTGACTTGCCCAGGGTCACCCAGTTAGTAAGTATCTGAGGCCAGATTTAAATTCTGGAAGAAGAGTCTTCCTCTCTCCAGAAACCCCCCCCCCCCCACTTTATCTCCTGTACCATCTGGCTGTCCCAGCTAGCCTTGGGTATTAGATACTGCTATTACTCCATTTTACAGATGAGGAAACTGAGGCAAAGAGTAGTAAAATGACTTTCATACAACTAGGGAGTGTCTGAGGTAAGATTCAAACTTAGATTTTTCTGACTCCAAATCTGTATCTTATCCACTGTACCACCTAGCTGAATAATAGTAAACAACAGACCAAATAGTCAATTCAGTCACTCTTCCTTAATCTCTTATAAGGCAAGAAATCTTTTTTTTTAGGGTTTTTTTTTGCAAGGCAAATGGGGTTAAGTGGCTTGCCCAAGGCCACATAGCCAGGTACTCCTAACTCCTGGGCTGGTGCTTTATCTACTGCGCCACTTAGCCACCCCTACGGCAAGAAGTCTTTTAATAATTAATCTATGAACCTGAAATGAGAAAGACCTGTATTCAAATCCTGCCTCAGATACTCCCTGGACAAGTCACTTAACTGTTCAGAGTCCTTCATTTCCTCATCTGTATAATGAATTTACCAATGTTACCTGCCTCCCAGGATTGTTCTGAGGATGAAATGCAATAACAATTGCAGTGTTTTGCAAACCTTCCAATGCTCTATAAATGCTGACATTTTTAGGATTTTATAATTATTATTTTTAACAATTATATACAGTTGCAAGGGGTGAAGGAACCTAATCTGTGGCCACAAAGCAGACCCACATCTGACCTTGATCTGCTTTGCCCTCACCCTAATCAACTGAATTAACTGGTCACAAATCAAAATGATTTCTAAGATTGAATGACTAATTCCCCTTAGTAACACTTTTTGATGTCCTATCCAAGAGACAGATTTCTTTCAAAGAAAACCACTGTGAATACATATCTTGGGTTATTTTTTTGAAGCTCTCCCAAGAGTTAAATCAGTTCACCAGGTCACCACATGCTCGCCTAAAGTTCAATCAAGTCATGACATGTGTTGGCTTAGTTTAATGGCAGAACCTCTACAAAAATGCACATGCAGTAGATTGTGCTGACAAAGTAGTATTAAGAGCTGTCCTCTAGAAGCAAATGCTATTGACTCTCTTGAATACCCTCATTGGAGTTTTCATTATATCACTTCTAGTCTAAAAATAATAAATGTCATAAGTCTAAGAAAACTCTTTAAGAGAATCAATTCATCATTTTGAAGCTTGACAGTAACATTGGTCAACATGTTTTACAGGAAATAACAGGAGGTTGCAATATGGAGCTATACTAACTCCTTGGGTTTATTTCCAGGCCCTAGACAGATTCTCTCATTTTTCGTCAAAATGGAAGTTAACTTGGAATAAATGTTGCAGCTAAGAGCTTTAGGGTACACTAGCTTTGGGACAATAATTTGTTGTAGTAGTGATTCAGTCATTTTAATCATGTCTGGCTCTTTGTGACCCCATTTAGGCTTTTCTTGACAAAAATACTGGAATAGTTTGCCATTTCCTTCTCCAGTTTATTTCATAGATGAGGAAACTGAGGCAAACAGGCAAATTTGCCCAGGGTCAAATATCTAGTATGATTCAAGATTGGAATTAAACTCAGGAAGATGAGTCTTTCTGACTTCAGGTTTTTGTATCTACTTAGGCAATAATAATTACTCATATTTCTAAAACACTTAAAAATTTGCTTTTCTCACAACAAACCTGCAAAAAATATTAGCCCAAATACTGGTAATCCCATTTTACAGATGAGGAAAATAGAAGTTCAGACAGGGTGACTTGACCAAGGTCATATAATAACTGTCAAAAGTAGAATTTGAATTCAAGTCTCTGTTCTTCCTAGGAGTCCATGTTGTAAAGGAATAATAATCAACAAATTTATTAATTAGAAGTTTTTAATTTTTACAGAATACTCTGTCTTAACTAGAGATCTTCTAGGCCAACATTTGATGAGTGAATTAGAAAACAGGCCAAGAGAAGAAAAGTAACTTGTCCCAGGATACACAAGGAGCTACTAAAAAATTCAGGAGTAGAAAACAGTGCTCCTATCATTACCCCTCATAGCTTTCTAAAGCCCTTTAGTTTGCTTTAACCATCATGTCTGAAGTTTGTTGAGGCTCTCTATTACAAAATAATGTCTTTATGTCAGAAGTCTTTTTTATAGAGTCATAGTAAGGTGCTAAAAAGCATTCTTCTACTGAGACTTGTAATGAAGATAGAGAGCTTTATTCAAGTCGGAAAACTGGAGAGGTAATGTGACATTGTGGATAGGGAACAAAATCCCAGAGTAAAGATCTGGGATCAAGCCCAACCTCTGATAAAAAAACCAACCTTGGGCAAATCACTTAATTTCTCAGTATTTGCCACGTCACCAAACCCTTCAAGATTTTAAATTTCAGAGGTGTCATGGTGGACATGACTCACCAGGAATACCATCTATCCATTGATCACAATTATGAGGGTACAAAAACCAAATGAAACCATCCTCTCCTGAAGAAGCTTAAGGTCTTTCAGGGGAGAGAACATTTGCCTAAATATAGTGGTATGATTGGACATTTTTAACCATCAACTCTCTGGGAAAAGGCATGACATACTTTTAAATATAATATGCATAATTAACATTTTCTCCATCACTTTCTTAAGTGTTAAATCAACAAAACAAATAGTTATTTGTAGTATTCATTAATTTGTAAGATATAAATGATCTTAGTGGAAATTTTATAATCATCACAAGCCAGTATGATCTGTCTCCACCATTCCCTTGCCCATATATGTAACAAACCAAAAAAAAATGCATGACAAAAGAAATATCATCAAATAAGATAAATTTTTTGGGCTTAGATGCATATAAATTTTTTTGCCATCTTTCCTATCTTTACAATAAAAAAAGAAACAAAACCCTCAGTAAAAAAATTCTCAAACTTGAAAATCATGAATTTTGTATCATATTTGCTTACTTCCCCCCCCCAACTTACACATTTGGAGTGTCAAGGGGCTCAATCAAATGGCTTAAACAATAGCACAATCTCTTATCCCACTGAAGAGTCTGAAGTATAGAAGATTCTGGCTACCTCTGGCCTTCTTGGGTTAAAGAATCATAAATCATATATCATAAAAAGCAGAAACATGAAAGAATGAGCACTTAAATGTTCATAAAGTATGAGGGAAATGCAACTCGATATCATATAAGAAAAATTATACTAGTGAGCTGCACATGACTATCTCCATCTTTGTGTCTATTTCCTGCTGATACAAAAGCAAACATTTTAAAATAGATCATTATGCATTAGACTGAAAGAAAAAGAAACAACCTAAAAATCCCAAATATTTAAGGAAAAAATAGAAGAGTATTCACGGGGGTGGCTAGGTGGCTCAGTAGGTAGAGTACCAGAACTGGAGTCAGGAATACCTGAGTTCAAATCCTACCTCAGACACTTAATAATTACCTAGCTGTGTGGCCCTGGGCAAGCCACTTAACCCCATTGCCTTGCAAAAACCTAAAAAACAATTCAAAAATATTCACAAAAGACAGAAGAATATTATTTGAGTGATACTGGAGTCTGAGATAAATTAGAGCCCCAAGGTAAAAAGCTCATTTTAAGGTAGTATGGACCAACACCATAGACCAAGATTCTTTATCTATAAAGCTGCATGATTTGGGTGGAAGATGGGGAAATTCAGTCCTCCAGATATATATTCTACATCATTGCAAATATCCATGTATTTTGAGTCAGTTGGACGAAGAGATGATAGGAAGCATCTTTGGTTTTTCATTCTGAAGTTTTAACATTGTGCAGACAGTTAAGGTCAGTTAAGGTTATAGTTGGAACTGGGAAAAACATTTTCTAAAATACCTTTTTTGGCAACAAAAGAATAGAAATTCTTATACATGTTCACTCAAATATGAGGAAATAACTGTTAAAGCAAATTCCAGATCATCAGGTCAACAATCTAAAGACAGGCTTAACCAATCCTCAGATGTAAAGAGCACTGCTCTACTGGTTCTCTGAATCTCATCTCTCAGAAACACATACATTTTGCTTTGGCAGAGCAAAGGTGAGGTGAGAGGGGTAGTTGATTTATAGAAGATACATAGATATAGTCTTCAGTTAGATTTCGGCCAGATTCTTTCATCCCTCCCTTTAATTCTTCCAAGTTTCTTCAATTGCATGAGAAGAAAGACCCTAAATAAATTTTAAATTCCTTACTCCTTTATAAACTCTGCAACAATGTGGAAATTATATCTTATTTATCTATGTTGCCACCCTCTCCCCCTGGTGCTTAGTACAATATCTTGCACATAGCAAGTACTCAATAAATGTCTATTTAATGAATGAGTGGTGTAAATTATTGACTTTGGGGCCAATGTCATACACATTTTTGTGCAAATGTTGTAACCTTCATGGCCCTAGAGGGAAAGGTCTACATTTTAATCCTGCAACACTGGGGTTTAATCAATGACTATTCAGATTATTAGGATAACATTTATAGGATCCAAGTAAAATGAATGTTCCATAGGAAGAGAGAGGGCCCCATTTTCCTTCAGTGCTAAACTGAACACGAATACTCACATCTGGAGACAAGCAGGACAACCCATGGATGGCTTCAAGAAGAAATATGCATGGGCTCAGATAGGCTGAAAAGTTCCCCTCCAAAGCAGGCAAGAGGGTCTGAACTAAAAAAGGAACCTGAATCATGCTGCCTGCTATAGGCTATGATTTGGAAAGAGGTGGTTGGTTTGGTTTGGTTTCCATTCTATTTACTTTTAAAACTCTTTTATTTGCCAGTATTTATATACTGAATTTGTTAGGATTTAGCAGAATGTTTGACCTGAGGCTATCTCTTACATTTAATGGAGACTTTAATTAAGTTAAAGATATATAGAGTATAAAATATAAACTGCTCTGTGGGATCTTTTGATTAATATAAATTAATGTTCTCTTAGAATCTGGAGGAAAGTGAGGATTTGCTAAGAATTGTACCATTTAAGTCTAAGAATGTCATTCCATTCTGAATTTTGGTAATATATATATATATATATATATATATATATATATATATATATATATATATATATATATATATATATATATATACACACACACATATATGGTAAACATAACCAAAAAAATTGGCTAAAGGAGTTTCATCATATATATGAAAATCTCTCTCTCTCTCTCTCTCTCTCTCTCTCTCTCTCTCTCTCTCTCTCTCAGTGTTTTCCAGAACTTAGTTTGAAATTCATATTATAATTATTTGGTCATTTTACTCCTCTACAAGACTATAAGATCCTTTAGGGAAAGGATAGTACTCTGTACACTGAAGTCACTTTATAAATGTTTATGGGATTAAATTGAATATTTACAAATGATATGTGTGTATATACATATATAAAATAACATTACAGTAATTCCAAAAGACAGATGAAAAATACCTTCCATTCCTAGACAGAGAGAGAGTTTAGTGCCATGTTCTCACATTTTTTCCTTTACCCATAATCAAACAGAACTAGATCATGGTCACCTTTGACATATCGTCTCTCTATTTCACTCTCTAACTTTGAGTCTCATTACCATCCCCTCTATCTCTTCACTGTTCAAATATTTCATTGCCTTTTCTAAATCACCTGATCAAATATGTTTGGAGGCTTCATGGTTAAATACTTCAATTTTCATTGAACAGAGCAATGGGCCATTTAATATTTTAAAATTTTTTTGTAAAGGAAATTTGTACATAAATAATTGCCTTAAGATACTGTGATGACGGATACTACAGAAGCATTACATTTTTTTAATTGGAAGGAACCACAGCAGATATCAAGTACAACCCATCCCTGAAAGGAATTCCCACTAATATCATAGCTAAAAAGTAATTATCTAGTTTCTGCCTAAAGATTACCAAGAAGAAAGAATCTAACAGCCTTGGAAACAGTACATGCCATTTTTGGACAGTTCTAATTATTAGCAAGTATTTTCCTGATATTAAGTTCATATTAGCCTCTATAATTCTTGTCCTATGGAGAAAGTCCATTGGTTTTTGCAAGATAGGATCAAATAGAATATATGTCATCCTTCTTCCTGAACAGTCTTTCTAGAATTTGAAAAAGCTATTATGTATGTCTCTACTTTAATCTACTGTAGGCTAAACATCCCCAGTTTCTTTAACTACTCTTTTTATGACACTGTCTCAGAATCCTTTACTATCCTCGTTCCCCTTCTCCCCCCTGCACCTTCCCCAAAGTCCCTGGACTCTCTTCACTTTAGCAGTGTCCTTCTTAATATGGCACCTAGAACTGAACACAATACTCCAGAGCAAAATGAAGACTTATTCCCAGAAGTTATGCTCCTCCTAATACAACTCAACATTATTCTATCACATCAGTTTCGATTGACACATATATAAAAAGATACATAAAAAGAAAAAGTTAAAAGAGGGTAACCATGTATAAACTATTTCAGATACTCGCTGTCATGAGGAGGGGAGAGGAAAGGGAGGGAGAAAAATGTGGAACTCAAAATCTTATAAAAAAATCAACATTAAATTACATGTAATTGGGGGGATTTTAAATTTTAAAATGAATATAACCACATTAATATTTCATAAATTCATAAATATTTTCATTTGTTAAATGCATCTATTTTTATATGTATTTAGCTCAAAATATAAGTTTCTTGCTAACATAGATTGCTTCATTCTTTGTACTTGTATTCTCAGTATCTAGTAAAGCAGATGGCACACAGTAGAGACACTGATCAGGTTTTTTTTTTCCAAAATAATTCATTATCTCTTTTAAAACCCAACACTTTTTTCCCCCAATTTTTAATATTTTCATTTAAAGTTTTGAATTCCAAATTCTATTCTTCCTTCCCTTTCTCCTCTCACCCCTCCCTGAGACTTCAAGCAATCAAATGTAGGTTATGTACATGCAGTTATGTAAAATATTTCCATATTAGACATTTTATGCAAAAATGAGAAAAAATTAAAGAAAGTAAAAAAATAGCTTGCTTAAGTCAGTATTCAGTCAATATCAGTTCTTTCTCTGGAGGCAGAGAGTATGCTGTATACACTAGTCCTTTGGGATTATCTTGGATCATTATATTTCTAAGAATAGCTAAATCACTCACACATCTTCATCAAACAATGTTGCAACATTGGGTGCAAAATTTTCTGATTCTGTTCACTTCACTCTGCATCAGTTCATGTAAGTCTTTGCAGGATTTCCAAAATCTTCCTGCTTGTCATTTCTTACAGCACAATAATATTACATTACAATCATAAACCACAGCTTGTTTAGTCATTGCCCAATTGATGGGCATTCCTTTGATTTCCAATTCATAACCACCACAAAAAAAGTTCCTATAAATATTTTTATACAAATGAAGTTCTTTCATGTAAAGAGTTCTTAGAGTCTTAAGGAAACATTAAAAGATACATTGAAAAGAGCAGAGAAAAGTTCAGAAGGGAACACAGATGAGTAAGGTAGCATTCAAAGTACCATGTTAAATTTTAAATGAATAAATATTTTTTAAAATGAATATTCTTTAAAAAGTAAATATTTTAAAAAGTAAATATTTTTTAAAAATAAAATAAAGCCTTTAAAAAATTAAAAATAGGACTAGTTGTATGTAATAGAGTTCCATGGTGTAATATACAATTTTCTTTTTCCCTTTGTATAAAAGAAATATTCAAATTTGGTGATGCTTATTAAATTCATGGTAATTAAAACTTGTTTATTTGTTTGTTTTTTTTAATGTGAGTTAAAGAGTTCTTAGGAAAGTTTCCTACCAACTTTTGCTAAAGATCATAAAGACTGTGCTCAAAAACTTGTATGGTTATTTGATTTCATGATGTTATAGTCAAGTGTTATTCTATAAGAGTGAAAGGTCTAAGATAAAAAATATTGTCAAAATAATTATAGTTTGTAAGAGTGAAAATCCCTAAAAATCTTTGTGATTCTTAGTAACTATGTTCTAGCCATCATGGGGCCCAGAAAGCTCCTTCTTTCTACTATTAAACATATACATACACATACACAGATATATACATATATATATATATATATACACATTATATATATGTATATATATATACACATTATATATATGTATATATATATTCATACATGCACACATACACATATATAATCATATATATTTCCTACTCCCAAAAGCCACATTCATCTGGCAATAATTTTTTAAAAGATGTTTTGTGACACTTCCTGCTCTTTTTCTTCCAGATGTTCACCTTATGTGATCATATTGAGGAAGACACTGGTATCCATGGTTACTTTTGTAATATTCGAGAGACACTCAAATAGAACACAATAAATTCATAAATAAGTACAGACAAAAGTAAATAGCTGTTTGGTCCAGTTTTCCTGTTCTTAATTAATAGACAGCTTAAGAGAATAGATGATTTAGGTATTCTTATTTAGACTTTATAGGTTAAGAAAATATCATTTCCTTTACCCTAGTCAAGATTTTTAAAAATCATCTACACTAGATGCTAACATTTTCTCACTTTCTTCTCTCTTCAGTCTCATTTAATCTGGTTTCCCAATATGCTACTCTCTATGATCTCTCAGTTATTTTAAGTCATATCTGACCCTTTGTGACCACATTTGGAGTTTTCTTATAAAAGATACTAGAGTGGCTTGCCATTTCTTCCCCAGCTCATTCTACAGATGAGAAAACTGAGGCAAACGGAGTGAACTAATTTGACCAAGATCACATAGTTCAAGTCTGAGGCCCAATTTGAACTTAAGAAGATGAATCTTCCTGATTCCAAGTCCAGCACTCTATCCATTGTGTACCTATGATCACTAATGATCATGTAATTAAAACATTCAATATTTTTTTCTATCTTCATCTTTCTTGACCTTTTGGCAACTTTTCACAGTTGACCATACCTTCCTTATTAGACCCTCTCTCCCTTCTTGAATAAAGAAAAAAAGGAAAGACACCATAATCTCTTGGTTCTCCTCCCATCTTTTCAACTGTTCTCCATCTGACTCCTTAATTAACTCTTCAATCTGCTACCCAAACTTCTAAATATAGGCCATCTCCAAGGGTCTTTTCTGGGTTCTTCTTTCCTCCCTCTCTATTTGTGCTAGAAATTTTAATCAGTGTCTTTGACTTCCACTTCTTCTATGCAAATAACTCTCAAATCTCTGTCTCCAGGCTTAACAGAGATTCTGAACTTGAGACTCACCCTTCCATCTACACCACCAGTGTAAACAATATTTTTTGATAGTAGATTGAGTTATGATTAAAAATTGACCAATATCTATCCTCCTGAATATTCTACAAGCATTTTACACTCAACATTACTATGTCACAAAAAGCCAACCATTATATTTCCCCTAACCCTGCTCTCTGCTCTTAACTATATTATTTTTTCCTTTGTGGTATCATTTACCATTTTTTCTGTGATTAAAACTTTTCTTTTGCTTTTCTTTCTGATTCTTCTCTCTCTTTCATTCCAAGAATGCAATCAATTATTGTTTTGTCAATAAAATATTCACAAGTTTTCTAATATCTATTCTTTCCTGATGCTTATACTGGTCTTCATTATTCCCTCATCCAGATTATTGCAGAAGGTAGACCTTATATTGAGATTTAAAGAAAAAAAAATAATTTCAACTAATTCATTTTCCATGAACCTCCTCTTCCTTGATCTCTACAACCCAAAGTAGGGGAATAAATTTAGTGCTGCAGGGGATCTCGGAGATCACTTATGTCAATGCACTTATTTTGCAGGTAAAGAAACTGAGATTCAGAGAGATTAAGATAACCCAGTAAGTGAAAATAATAGTGTGTACAGAACACTATCCTTTACCTAAGAACCATTCTTCACCTCCTCAAATTTTTCCTCTATTATTCTGTCTGCTTTTCTGCCTCCACACACACACACTACCTGATATTATATTTATTTATGTACATATCATTGCCCTTGTAATATGTATTCTATTCATTAGAAACAGCCCGTGAACATTCTCTAAAGCAGAAAACCCCCATACCAGATCAGAGAAAATGCTATTAATTCACCTAAAGTACATGAAGAGACATAATGTGAAATAAGACCACAAAGGTAAGTTAGAGACAAATTGTGGAAGGTTACAAATGGCAGGCAAGGGATTTGTACTTTACTTTAAAGGCAGTAGTGAACTACTGAAGGGTTTCAAGCAAGGGCATAATATAGTCAGACTTGTATCTCAGAAAGAATATTTTAAGTTGCTATATCAACCAATCAACAAGCAAATATTAAGTATCTATGTGCTAGGTACTCTGATAGGTGGTGATGATATATTGACAAAAATGAAACAATCTCTGTCCTGAAGAAGCTTATATTCTGTCGGGATAGATAGTACAGACCCATGGAACCCCTCTAAATTCATTCTCCAGCTACCATAAATACTGGCAAATTGACAACTTTCCCCTCAGGAAAAATAATTCTGAGAGGTTAGGGTTTCTAGTGCTAATGCTTATGAGCTCCCCATTATCAAACAACCAGTAGAATTCTATTAGCTTTCAGAAATGAGTATAAATAAGGAAGGAGAGGGAAAAGTAGTTGCAAGCACCACTCCCTCTAAGCTGTAGATATATTCTCCCCTCACATATACAAGATCCCCATGAAAAGTGAGTTTAAACTTAAGTGAGCTTAAACTTTATCTAAGTCTGAGGGGAACCACAAGACTCATCACATACAAGGGCCTAAGGCTTACCATCAGACTTCTTTTTTTCCCTTGGAGTTCTCATGAGGTCCCATCATGTGCACCTTTCTGCTGGGACCCCTTCTAATCCCCAAACCTGCTACTATCCTCAGGCAAGGTCTTTTCCATCTGAGCCTATAGGAGCTTTCTTTGTCATTAACCTCTCCACTCAACAGATTGCTAAGTGGGCAGCTTCTGCTACTAACTGGTGGATAGTGGGAACTTTGATGATGCTACTAGATTTCCTGGTCAACTAAAGGCAATATCTCTTGAAATTATCTTTTTCCCAAGAACAGGAAAGAATAAATCGAAAGAGTTAATGTATTCGTGTACTCAGAGAAACAGTCAGCCTTCCCTTCTCATGCAAGCAGATTACAGTAGTTCTGCCTCATGTGCTTCCAATAAGGAAAAAGAATAAAAAATGGTCCCTGGGGGTGGGGGCAGATCACTCTTTTTATAAGTCCATTCAGACCTTATATCTTACCTAAGATTTAGCTGTGTAAAGACATGGAGACAGAAGATGGAATGTGATTGACTGACCAATTTGACTGAGGTAATGATGTATCTAGTTCCTAATATATTTAGTTTGAAAATGGCAAGACAGCTAAGTGGAGTTGCCCTGCAGGCAGCTGGAGACTTGGTTCTAGAATTCTATATAGCAAACAGGGCTGGGTATAGAGATTTGAGAAGTCATAGAGACAAAAGTGATAGCCCAGGTTTAGGAGCAAGTAAGTTTTCTGAAAAAGAAAGTCAGAAAGGAGGGTCCATGACAAATCTTAGAGGACACCTACTCTTTTGGGGAGAAGTAAAAGGAAAGTAAATCAAAAAAGGAGACTGAAATGAAGAAGTAAAAACTTATGGGTGACATTTTGAGAAAGCAGTTAGTTTAGTGGTGTCCAAAGAGTAAATGGGTAGTGAGAAAAATGATGAAGCCAATGTAGATTCCTCTTTTTAAGATTTTTAACAGTCAAGGTTAAGAGAGTTTTGGAACATTCTCCTTTACCTAGCATTCAAGGCTCTCCATAATCTGGCACCACTCTATCTTTCCATTCTTATTTCATAGCACTCCTCTCTACTTAATATTCTATAATTAAAGCTCAGCAATTTGAACTTCTCTTTGTCTCTAAACAACCAACTCTCTTGTCATTGTGTCCTTGATTCATTTATTCTGGAAATATATTCCCTCTCTTTTTACTTACTGAATTCCTACTCTACCCATCTTAAAAACCCAACACAAATGCCACCTCCCCCAAGAAGATTTTTCTAACATTCCCCATGGGAAATAAATAGCCTTCTCTCTCAAACCTCACAGAATATTTTGCAATGTAGCCTTGTCTCCATGGGAGAATTGTTAAAAATGAGATCATATATGATTGTACTGGGATATTAATATAGTGTAAAAATGACAAATAGAGGGAGGCTAAGTGGCACAGTGAATAGAGCACCGGCCTTGGAGTCAGGAGTACCTGGCTTCAAATCTGACCTCAGACACTTAATAATTATCTAGCCTTGTGGCCCTGGGCAAGCCACTTAAACCCATTGCCTTGAAAAATCTAAAAAAAAATGACAAATAGAGAGTTCAAAGAGATATGGAGAGATAAATACAAACTGATGTAGATCAAAACAAACAGAAGCAAAAAAACCAAGATCATCAGTGACCCACTACTCTCCAGTGACCATGTGAAAAGAAATGGTAGAAGCTCTCTTCCATCCATGTGTGACTCACTGTTGAGGGGTGTACACTATGAGATGAAGGATTCCCTTATTGACTATAGATCCCACAATTCAGAGGGTTTACAAAAGGAAAAGTATTCCTAGTCCTTTCTCAGTGCTTAGTGCCCTAAAGAGACCTCAGATGCCCACATCTAGGAATGATCCATTAGGATGGTCCTCATTGTATTAGAAATCATTTTTTCCCCTTAACTTGTAAGATCACTAAAAGAAATCAGACTAAATAAATGAAACATCATGGAAGTTTGGGAACAGAGAATAACATACTTATCCCCTCTGAGCAGAAATTCAAGTCTCTATTAGAATAGCATAGATGATGACAGTCAGATATTATCATTATATGAGATTATCCCATTTAATTTTTTCCTTTTTTTTTTTGGCTTGGATCAAGGGATGCATTCATCTGGAAGGAGAATATATGTGATTGTGAGTACATACAAATAGAGAGAGAGTGGTTTCTATATTTATGCATTGTATCTCTACTTGATTATAATTGCCAGCATGTCAAGGACTTTATCTAAATGCTGTATCTCTTTAAATGCCTACCAAAGAGCTCTACCTACATTAGACATTTAATAAAAGAAATGAAAGAGGTGGAAGGAAGGGAACAGGGAAGGGAACAGGGAGAGAAGACAGAGAGGGAACTATAGCAACATGAGTTAGAAATTCCTATAAACCTTGATGAGGAGCAGGGTCAAGGTTATGTTCTCAAGTGTGGAGATTTTCCTACCTGGACAAAATGCTCCATAACAAGGGGGAAAAATTTAGCTAACCAGGACAGATTTATCTTCCCCATGGAGATGTCATTGTATTCATTCTGCTTCTATCAGCATAGGTCATTCATAAATGAGAAAGAATATAACCTGGTTCAAATTATATATTACATCTCTAATACATGTGTCTTCCTTCCTATTACTTCCTATTTCCTTTATATAACTAATTCTTCACTTCCTCCAAAACTAGCCAAACTCATTCCTCTTTTTTGGCTTTTTAAATTTTTCTCTCCTAGTCTCTCCATCTTCACCCCTCCTATATCCTAGACTAGAATGCCAGATCTGTTTTTCTCTTTCATACATCCAAATCATATTCAAATGATATGAGATCATTAAAAGGAAGTAAATAAATAATGGAAAAATTACTTGTCTCCTACTTCCATGGAACTTTTCCACCACTGTAGTCACACTGACCTCTTCCTTCTCTGAATCCCTATTATACCTGATTGTACTCCAATGAATTCAGATGTTCATGTTGTTCCCTCCAGTTAGATATAGACTCCTTTGGAGAGGATCATGTCCTACACATTTCATGCCTACAATGCCTTTTCAGAACATTCTAAGCCCTTAATAACTATTTGCTATGTTTAGTTAGATAGATGAGCATTTAGCTCAATTAGGATCATATTCATGGAGCATCTTCGGTATTGCTTCTCCTACCTCTGAGTGACCATAAGGAGTGGTAGAGGCACTCTTCTATCCTTGTGTGATTTATTATTGAGGAGTTTGCACTGTGAGATGAAGAATCCCCATACTGATTATAGATCTGATAAATCAGTGGGTTTACAAAAGGGAGAGGATTCCTAGTCCTTTCTCAGAGCTCAGTAACTTAAAGAGACCTCAGATGCCCACATCCAGGAATGCTCCATTAGGATGACCCTCACTATATTAGAAATAATTTTTCCCCTTAACTTGAGAGTATCATTTCTAAGTAGGAAAATGATGTCATTTGGTAATCATGCTCATAGTAAAGTGACTTCAGACTAAATATTGCTATAAATACAGACCCTCCTTGGACCTTTTTGGTAACAGGTGGAAGAAAACACCAAACTAAGTACCATAAGTAAAATTAATAAGTAAAAACAGTTAAAACAGATAATTAAAAAGAAAACTGGCAGATTTGCTTCTAAGCTATTGTGCAATCCTTTGGCAAGTTTAGAAAAGTAATAGAGGCAGCCTTGCTACTAGGTTGGGTTGCCTGAGAAATTTTAGAAAAATGAAACAAGCTGTCAAAAAAAAAAATACAGGCTGATTAACAGATTTATTTGAAAGTATCTCAAAACAAGTAGGTGTGGGTTATAGAAAACAATAGAATTTTAAGCTATTCATGACACACTATAGAGGGAAAAAGGTCAGCTATGCTCTGCCTTCAGTTTTTACTGCTTATGAAAAGCAGTGAGTCATCATTGCTCACGCTTCGAGAAAATGAGACAAGGCTATGTGTCATCTATCATTTCCTTTCCATCTTCAGGACAGTAAGAATAGAGGCCCTCAATTTGACTGGGGAAAGCCAAGAATTTTTAAAGTTTTATCAAATGTGACAAGCCTCAGATTCCTTTATCACTGAGAAGAGGTTGTTGGCATCCAACAAGCATGGATGTCAGTGAGCCCAAATTGTAATAACCCTAATGGAAGCCATAGCGTAAGATGTTTTTCTGAGGAGTAAGAAAGATGTTGTTCACACAGAGAGGCTTTTTAGGAATTTTCGACTAGTTGGAGAATTACTCCTTTCAAGTTATGGATATTCTTTGCTCCCAAACCTCCTTCCTTCCTACCACTGAAGGGTGTTTTCTAAAATCTCTATACATGAATTTTATTCCAATCTTAAAATAGTCTTGAGCTCTAATACTAAAGATAATACAAAGATGCATATTTAGAGTTCCCCTTCCCAAGCAGTTTTTAAGTCTTTTCAGGGAGTTAGTAAAAGGTACTGGGCCAATCTGCTCATTAACTCAAATAATCTTGGGGAAAAGTTAAGACATTAATAGCAAGAATAAATTATCCTTTTAATTTGCAAGAGCTCTGAAATAGAAAAACTGACTTTCATCTGGTGGACAAAGTTCTATTATTGCATGCTTTTTACACCTGAAAAAAAATGGTTTTATAATATCATTTTAAAGTGAGTTTTATTGTGGCTATATCTTTTTCTCAAGTTGGGGATTGTGAGAAACTGATTTTTTAAAATCTTATTGACATCTTTTCTTTTTATATTAACAATATCTTCCTCTCCCACCCCTCCCATCTCTTCTGAATTTATTGGTATAAAGAACTCCCAGGGAAGAAAATTCTCTCTCTACCAGTGTCTACACCTTCTCTCCAATTTAGAGTCTTAAAGATTTGCCTAGATCATTGAGAAATCGGGTGGGTTGCTCAGAGAAATATAACCAGTATGAACTGGAGGTAAAACTGGAACTCATGTCTTCCAGGTAATCTCTCCACTCCATTAAACTAAGCTACTCCTTTATCTTTTTTTGGTGGAAATTAGTTAAGAGATATGCCCAGAATCACACAGCTAATAAGTATTTAAAGTTGGATTTGAACTCAGGTCCTCCTGACTCCAGGACTAGTGCTCTATCCCACTGTGCTACCTAGCTTGTAACAAAGATTTTCAAAGGGAAACTGGGAATGATTTTGGGAGGAATTAATTAAAACCATCAACATATCAATTGCACCTGAAGTATATATAATATTCTAGACCCATAGTCCCCCCATCTCATCAAATCTTAATTCTTCTCTGGAGACAATAACTTATTTGTATCAAGATAGAGTTCTTGTGTTTGGTATCTATCCAAATGTATGGGGGTTTTTTTTGTTTTTATTTTTTTTATTTTTGTTTTTTGTTTTTTGCAAAGCAATGGGGCTAAGTGGCTTGCCCAAGGCCACACAGCTAGGTAATTATTAAGTGTCTGAGACGGGATTTGAATTCAGGTACTCCTGACTCCAAGGCCAGTGCTCTATCCACTGCACCACCTAGCCACCCCCAAATGTATGTTTTTTTTAATGAGCAAAATATATTTAATCATTCTTGTAAAAATGAATTTCATTCTATTGAAAAGTAACAACAAATGGATTTATAGTGTTTGAAGCTTTCAACTTTTTCTACACACAAAAATGTCCAAACAGGCAGAAACTATGAAATAAATGTCACTATTTTCACAGACTGTCTCATGAGAATAAATACTTTTTTAAAAAATTGTTCAGTTTAACTACTCATAAAGCCACCTTCCTTTTCCAAATTCATTTCCTCCACTTATCTATGGACATAAAGTTCTGCCTAGGTCCATTCACATAATAAAAGCTATCAAGTCCTTCCCTGCTTGAAATATGTATAAATAAACATAGGAGAACCTGAATAACAAGATAAATTGGCCATGACAATCCCAGTGGGTTTTTAACCATTTTGTGTCATGTATCCTTTTGCTAGTCTTATGGAATCTAATAGAATATATTTTCTATTAGAACAATATTTTTCGATGTAAAAAATAAAACACACAGGATTATAAAGGAAATCTACTATACCTAAATACATTTACCAAAATATTTTTAAAAGTTCACTCTCCCCATTGAAAAAAAAACCCTTTTAATAGAAAAAAAAATTTCTTGAATTTAACATTTTCCCCATGTAAATTTCACCAAAAATCAAATTTAGGGTAAGAAAAGGCAAGAAATATTTCTATTTCAAACACTAGGTAAGGAAAAATACTTTCAATAACATGAATCAGCCCTTAGTTTGCTAAGAACATTTTGTATTGGGATATAGCAAACCAGCAGAGAGAGAATAAGTGAAGACTTATACTAGTCTTACTTGAACCTTTGTGGGATAGAAGGCAGTTTTGTGGCTCTCTTGTTTGCTGTCTTTTTATGTACATATGCATCTGTGTAGTCCTTTGTTTCCCCTAGAATCAAAGTTATCAAAGTAATCCAAGAATGCCTATTTGCAATATGCTTCTGACCTGTCTAGTACAAGGAAGTCAAGAGGATTTCATACCAGGACCTATTTCTTGAAAGATCTACAGCCCAGAGTCTAAACCAGAAAGAATCAGATAAGTTCTGATGAAGCAGACATGATTATAATGTTTATCCAAATTAAATCTCTAAGCATTTCTGTTTACCCATCATTAGTTCTTACATAATTGCATTAGGTCAACAACATGTTGCCATCCATGGCTGCTGATACTGGCTTCAGGAAAGTGAGTTGACTTTTCCTATAGCTGAGCCATAGCATTCTTGTGTTAAGCTACAGGGTCATTCTTCAAAAACCAAGAGACTCTTGGAGACTTGACTAGCTCAGACTCAAAATCTAGAGAGAATAATAATTATGAACTATGAAGGAATAAATAGACAAAACTGGAAGAACTCATAATGATTTTGAGTTCCAGGAAATAGAAATACAAGGCAATAGGGTCACATATTTAGAGCAGATAGGGACATTGTAGGTTATCTCAGAAGGCCTTCTCATTATATAGCTTGTAGAAACTATGGTGCAGTGGTGACATGACTTGTACAAGGCCATATAGGTAGTCGGAGTGATAGGACATGTGGCTTTGTTTTTATGGGGAAATTGTTTTCATATTTTTTTAATTGCTAAGATGACTCCCTTTGATTTAAAATTGATTTTTTTTTATTTCCAAAGCTATCTTAGCTTTCTTTACATGCTTCTTACCTTAATGTAATAATACAGCTCTGCAGGAAGAAAGGACTCCAAGTATCAGCATGCAAATAAGCCAACCTAGCCTCCCACTTTGCTTTTATAATTTCCATATCCAGTATGACAAGTTTTCCTAGTACAGACCTGCAACCACAGACACATGTTTCACCCTGTTGAGACCCAGCAATGGGTAAAGTAAATCTGGTCTTCTCTTGGTATAGTCAGGTACACAATCTAACACCCACACACAAAAGTGATGGAAGCCAAAAGTGGAGAAAACTTTCCACCCATTTGTTTCCAAAGCACACTGAGGAGGAAAAAGAGGTTCAGTGTACACAGACTTGCCCAAACTTTTCCATGTGTGTTCATGTGTGCGTATATGAGTGTCCTTCTTCATCAATGTGCTGTATAGAGCAAGAGTCTGAGTGAGATGATAGTTAGAAGTTATCACTGTGGAAGTTCAAAGAATAAAAGACGGGAAACAATCCTATCCTTCCTCTTTTCTCTGTTTTCCTTTCTATATAGTCTCTCTGCACCATCTCTGAAATAGATTCACTTCATCGAAAGCTTATATGAAATTGATGCCTGCATTACTTCAATTTGGCTTTTCTCTTTTATTGAAGAGTTTCCAACTGGTCCCAGGAAGTTTCTGCTGCCTATATTAATTTGTCTCATTTAGACTGTTACTAAAATGTTGAGTAGCCAACCTGTTACAAAAAACTTCCAGTGTCAAGCAAATGGTATAAAATGATTTTGATCTACACTATTTCTCCTCTTCCTTCCATCTATAAAGATGCAGAAGCATTTATTCAGAACCCAAAGCTAAAGGCCCTTAACTCAGAAAATAAAACCACAACAAAGTTCATCTAGAAAACTAGTCTGAAAATATTCTTCTACCTCACAAAAAGCTACTTTGTTTTTTTCCTAAAAAGAAAAAATTGACAAAAAAGATCAATAAAACATTTATTTATGTTTTAATGGACAATCATAAGATATTGCCATTTAAATAAATAGAAATACAAGTAATATCCTATCAAGTATATGCTGTTAATTTAATAAAATCAATCAATAGTCAAGCATCTGAAAAAAAATAGATATTTATGTGATGCCACTGTGTCTCAAAGTTTGTTGCTTTATAAACTGCCCACAATGGCAAGCAATTCTGACTTTCTAAATTATTCCTGACGTCAGTATATGATTCATGCCCCGAAGAGATCCCCATTTGGGTTCTCACACTATTCAAAAGACAGAGTGCTTAGGTCAGATCACATCTGCTATTCCTGGGTGTCTCTCTCCTGTTTGAGCTCAGAGTCCCCCAAGTTGCCAAAGTCCTCATCTTCTTTCCTCTGGGCCTTGAGCTTTGCATCACAATGATAATTTTATGGAGTTTGAGGCAATTCTGCTGGAAACAATAAGCTCTAATTTTTTTTCCAAAATTTTCCATGCACAGGTTTCTTTTAACATTCTTTATGACTGTTACTTTGATGTATATGCCAAGCAGGATAAACCCATGAAAGGCATCCCTCCTAATGAACACAGAGAGCTTTCTATAACTGCCATAGCCAGTTTGGCTAGTTCAATGGGTGTGTACATTTAACTTTTGGTTGAGCAATATCCAATTTGGCAAAGATGTGGAATAATCTAGGAGGGTTTTTTTTTGGCTTGTTTGTTTTAATTACTAACAAGCCTTAAAAACTATTAATATCTATAGATATAGCACAAAGAATTAAAATCATAAATGCATCCACTACTTACTTTACTACTGCATTTATACAGATACACACAAGCTGTATAATTCAGCAATTTAAAAGGATAAGGAGATAATGGAAGATGATGTGATCTACCAAAAAGAAAATTTTTTTTATTATTACTCCTAGAGGGAAGAGATTATTCTTTATTTCCACTTATTTCTGAGAACTTCCCACTCAATAAAGCCTCAGTAAAGGCCAGGTTCTCTGAGTGAAATCAGTGTCAGAAAACTGGGCACATAGTCCCACTTTCCTCACTTGTTAGTTTTATAGCATTAAGCCAAACACAATTTTTCTGCTTCCATTTATCCATTTATTAAGTGGGAAATATTTCTTCATAACCAGTCAGGAAAACTATACTAAAAATAAAATAATCAGAAACAATTGTCAGCATATAGGGCAAAAGGCAAAATGTCATTCATGTGTATATATATATATATATATATATATATATATATATATATATATATATATATATATCAGAATATAGTCTGTTTATAAATCCAATGATTTATTTTTCTGTGGTTGTCTGTCTTGACCACCTTCTTCTGGTTATTCACTCCTCCATCAGTTTTCCTGACTCTGCTCTGTGCTTCTTCATGCCAAATCCAATCACCCTTAAGCTGTTTCCTTTAGTGGAGTATAATCCAATTCCTACCCTGGTATATCCTCAAAGTTCTGTATGGGGGTCTTCTTTTATTCCACTAAATCCCTAATTTTAGTGATCTAATTAGCCCCTATTGCTTAAATGAGCATTTCTGTGAGATAATTTCCAGATTGAGTCTTTTTTTTTTAGGTTTTTTTTTTTGGCAAGGCAAATGGGGTCAAGTGGCTTGCCCAAGGCCACACAGCTAAGTAATTATTAAGTGTCTGAGACCGGATTTGAACCCAGGTACTCCTGACTCCAAGGCCAGTGCTTTATCTACTATGCCACCTAGCAGCCCCTAGATTGCGTCTTGAACTCCAAACCTACAATACCTACAACCAACTGAATACCTCCAAATGAATGACATGTAATTTAAAACTTAACATTTAAAATCTGTTCTCCCCTAAACTCACATCTTCAAATTTTCCTACTTCTGCTTATAGTCTCACTATTTTTATATCACTTAGGTTCCCAACAGTGAAGATTGTTCAACTTTTCCCACTCCTTCAAATTTCATATCTAATTAGCTGGTAAATCTTGCTGACTCTTTCTCTATAACATTATTACATTTATCACACAGAACAAAAAAATTTTAGAGCTATCTACTACAACACAAATCCAAAAAGAACACACTCTATAAGTGACCTATACCTGGCCATTGCTTGAAGACTTCCAATGAGGGAGAAACTACTGTCTCTAAAGTAGCACATTCTACTTTTGGTCAGCTCTAATTGTTGGATACTTTTCCCCTCATATTAAGCTTATTCAGTGCTGTTCAAGTATTTCAACATAAACACCATATCTTCCATGACTTGACAATCCCAGGTAAAACGTGTTCCTTTCAGAAGTACTCAAAGTCCTTCACCATCCTAGTTACACTTCCATGGATGTCCTCCAGCTTATCATTGTCCTTCATAAGTTGTGGTGTCCAGAAATGAACACAATATTCAGGATGTGGAATATCTGTCTATTACAAAAACTATGACTTTTTTATTCTATGGAATCTATGCCTATCTTAATGCAGTCAAAAATGGCACTCATTTTTATGGCCATCATATCACACTCCTTTTATGTGAAGCCTGTAGTTCATCAAAACTTTTAGATCTTTTTTTCAGAACATATTTGTATACAACCATGATTTCCCCATCTTTTACCTGTGAAGTTGTTTGAATCCACATATACGACTCTACTTTTATCCCTGTTGAATTGTATATTACTAGATTGTATCTTACTAGTTACTAGATTGCATATTAATTACTAAATTGTATATTACCAGATTCCATCAAACACTGTTTGCAGAAAACATGATGACAGTTAATCAAACCTTGACATATTTCAGAACTTTTTGGAATATATATGGAACAATTCAAAACCATTCATTACTGTACACAATTGTAGAATATCAGATACAATGCTTTAGTCCAGTGACTTTCAAATTTTTCTGATCATGTACTCCCATCAGTAAGAAAAAAGAAATTGAGCATATGCCCCAAATATGCTTTCTCATTTATAAATTTATGAAATTGCTACTTTACCCATTAAGTAAAATTATAAAATTTAGAAATTAAAAATGATTAATTATGAAATAATATTTGATTCTAAGTTCAATCAGGAGCCACTAGAGTATATTGAGTAAGAGAGTGACATGGGTATACATGAGCACTTTAGGAAAATCATTTTGGCAAGTCATCATTAGAAAGGAGAGACATTTAAAACAGGGAGACCAATTAAGGAAGTATTGTAATAGTAAAGCTAAGAAGGGTCCAGAAAACAAAGTAAAGACTGACAGATTGCTTTCTGGGGGGGGGGGGGAGTAAGATTGGGGGGAAAATTGTAAAACTCAAAAAATATCTTTAATAAAAATAAATTTAAAAAAGAAAGAGGGGTCCAGAGCCTGAACTAGGAAGGCGGCTGGGTGAGTAAAAAAGAAGAAATGCTTGGATAAGATGAAGGCAAAGAGTAGAGGATAATACAAAGATTAGCTTTTCCTTAAAAGTTCTGGAGACATTCCTGGAGACTTCATTAGCTTCATAGGACTGCTGTAACTTCCTCATTGCCTGAGTTCAAACTAGCTAGAAGGAACTATAGAATATCTCAGATGTTTGGCTGTTGATTACACTTGATGGGAGATTTGCTCCACCCTCAGTGCATCTTCTTGTCAAATATACTCTTGTTAAGGCTAAGTAGATCTCTGTTTCTCATTTGATCCACCATCAAACTGAAACTACCAGGGGAGTGGCCAGAGCCAGGTCCAGACCAATAAGTACATTGGGTGACTGGAAGGATGATGCCCTCATTAGCAATAGGCAAATATAGTAGAGGAAAGACATGGGGGGAAAACAATGCAAAAAGAACTGTGATGAATATGACAACCTGATCATTCTTGTTCATCTTGCACTACTCACTCTTTTCCACCCCAAAATGAAAATTGTAGGGAAGAGGGAAGAGAGGAACCTTGCTCATGAGTCACTACCCCAGAACTCAGAGAATTCAATCTAAAGTGGCACTATCACAAGATATCCTAATGAGCTAGTTTTGAGTCTTCTAGGGGATAAGGGAAGGAATAGGGCATATATCATTTTATTCAAATAAAAATAAAATGGTAATGGCAATCTCATCATGACTTAATAAAATACAGAGAGAATACTAGAGTTTATTATGCTTATAATTTGTTGATTTGGGAAAGGCATTTGATTCAGCATAACAAAACACCACTTTGAAATCTCTCTTCAGAAAAAGTATCTATTATCCCTATATCAAAATCATGATGCCTTGAAATAACAACAGAAATTAGTAATTTCCTTATTATGGAAAGATAGTTTTAAAACTTTATGAATAAAATAGCAAAATACTCTTGTAGAAGGGGTGTCTAGGTGGTACAGTGGATAGAGCACTGGCCTTGGAGTCAGGAGTACCAGGGTTCAAATCCGACCTCAGACACTTAATAATTACCTAGCCGTGTAGCCTTGGGCAAGCCACTTAACCCCATTGCCTTGAAAATTCGAAAAAAAAAATATGCTCTTGTAGAAATAAGAGAGACCTAAATAATTGGAGAAACATTAATTCCTCATTGATATACTGAGTAAATAATATAAAAATGCCAATTCTACCTAAATTAGTTTATGAATTCAATACCATACCAATTAAGCCACCAAAGGATTATTTTGTAGAGCCAGAAAATAATAGCCATAATTTACATTAAAAAGGTCCAATGACTCTCCGATCAGAAACATAGGGTGAGGTATGTAACAAAGGTGTTCATTACTGGGATAGAGAAGATATGGCACATAACAAAAATTGAAAGAAATTCCCTTTGAATGGCAAAGTCCCCCAGATGTTACTGTTTGCAGAAAACATGATAACTGTTGCATCAAACCTTGACATATTTCAGAACCTCCTGGAACCATTCAAAAGAGTTCAGCTGGGGTAGCTAAGTAGGGCAGTGGATAAAGCACTGGCCCTGGAGTCAGGAGGATCTGAGTTCAAATCACAGCCTCAGACACCAAATAATTACCTAGCTGTGTGACCTTGGGCAAGTCACTAAATCCCATTGCTTTGCAAAAACAAACAAAAAAGAAAGATTTAAGACTCTTTTAAAAGAAAAAGAGACAAAAGAGTTCAGACTTACAACCTACTTGCCTAGATTATAAAATGCCACTGTAGTGAGATTGCTTGTCCATGTATGTATATCTGGGTCAAATTGTTTCTGTTTTTACTTACTAGCCCAGCTCCTTGCCTCTGACGCATTCCCTCCTAACCTCCATTTCATAGAATCTCTCCCCTCCTTCAAAACAGCTCAAGCACCACCCTCTTAGAGGCATCTACGTGGTCAGTGGGTAGAGAGATGGACCTGGAGTTAGGAAGACCTGAATTCACATAATTGTAAACCATTTTGCAAACCTTTAAGTGTTTTGAAAACACTAGCTGTTGTCATCACCATCATCATCATCATTATCATTATAAATTACCTTCTGTACAAAATCTTTCCTAATCCCTTTTATGCCTTCCTTCTTTATTTATTCCTTGTATCTAGTCTGCATATATTTACATAATTTCCATAATATGGAAAGATATTTTAAAAACTATGAATAAAATAACAAAATACTCTTTGTAGAAATGAGCAAGACTTAAATCATTGGGGAAATATTAATTCCTCACAGATATATTGAGTAAATAGTTAAAAAATGGCAATACTACCTAAATTAGTTTATGCATTCAACACCATACCAATTAAGTTATCAAAGGATTACTTTATAGAGCCAGAATAAAAATAATAGCCATAATTTACATTGCACTTTAAGATATGAAAAGTAATTTCCTAATATCATTTCACTGGATCCTTATAACAATCTTGAGATGTAGATAATATTATTATCCCTATTTTACAAGTGAGGACACTGAGTCAGACAGGAGTTAAGTGACTTACACAAGGTCACACAGCTAGTAAAGTATCTGAGGCCAAATTTAAACTCAGGCCTTTCTAACACCAAGTCTGGCACACTATCTACTGTGCCAGCTCTCTGCCTGCTTAATTTATTGACAAAATCCAAATGGAAGACTGAAAGGAAGAGAATCTTAAGTGAAAGGGAAAAAATAATGAAAAAAACAAAAAGGAAACAGGGAAAGAGCCAGGGATAGCAGCATGGGATCTTAAACTATACAACTAAACAATGACCATCAAAATGATTTGATACTGGTTAAAAATAGAAAAGTCAATGAATGTCACACACGAAGTAGAGAGGATAATGGAAACAAATCAACATGGTGGCCTAGAAGAAACCCATGGTCCCAAATTCACTATTCAACAACTGCCAGGAAAACTGGACAGCAGTCAGGCAGAAATGAGATTTAGATCAATATCTGACTTCTGAACCCTACAGCTTAAAAATTCAAAGTCAGAAAGTTTCTTGAAAAGAATAATGCTGGGGTGGCTAGGTTGCACAGTGGATAGAGCACCAGCCCTGGGGTCAGGAGTACCTGGGTTTAAATCCGACCTCAGTCACTTAATAATTACCTAGCTGTGTGGCCTTGGGCAAGCCACTTAACGCCATTTGCCTTGCAAAAAAAGAAAAGAAAAGAAAAGAATGATGCCCCAAATTTAAATTTCTCTGGCATGGATGTGACTCTTGTCATTATAAAGTTATCATTATAACAATTGGGGAATGGCTGAACAAGTTGGGAAATATGAATGTGATGGAACACTATTGTTCTATAAGTAAGAAATCATGAACAGGTGGACTTCAAAACAGCCTGGAAAGACTTCCATGAACTGATGATGAGTAAAGTGAGCAGACCCAGAAGAATATTGTATAAATTAACGACAACATTACGTAATGATGAACTATGAAAGACTTGCTCATTTTGGCAGTACTGTGATCAAAGGCAGTTCTAAAGGATTTATGATGAGAAATATATCACCCACATTCAGAAAATGAACAATGGAGTCTGAATGCAAATCAGGGCTCACTATTTTAGATTTTAAAAATTTGTCATGCTTTTTGGAGGTTTTTGCCTCTCATCCTTTTTTTCTTTCTGTTTGGATTCTTCTTTCATAACATGATTAATATGAAAATATGTTTAACATTTATACATGTATAACCAATATTAGGTTGCTTTCTGTCAGGTAGAAGGAGTAGGAAAGGGAGAGAGGGAGGGAGAAAAATGGAAAACTCAAAGCCTTTTCAAAAAAAAATTGAAAACTATCTTTGCATGTGACTGGAAAAAATAAATAAATATTTTTAAAAGTCTAATTTTGATTACCTAAATTTAATTTTTTTCCCCAAGAAAGTGCAATGCAATGCAATATGAAGGGAAACAAGTAGCTGGGAAAAATACCTTTGCCACAAGTTTCTCTGATAAGTCTCATTCCTGATTACTGATAGTTGGCCAATAGGTATGAATAGGCAGATCTCAAGGGAGAAAGCATGTTATCAAAAGTCATGTAAAAAAAAAGTTCTAAATCTCTATTAATTCAAGATATCAAAATTAAACCATTTCTGAGGTTCTACCTCATGTCCATAAGATTGGCAAAGTTGACAAATGAGAAAAAAATGACATTGTTAAAGGTGCCATGGGAAAATAGGCACATTAATGCCCTGTGAGTAGGACTGAATTAGTCTAGTCATTCTAGAAAGTATTTTGGAAGTATAGGACAGCTAGGTGGCACACTGGATAGAGCATTGGTTCTCAAGTCAGGAGGACCCAAGTTCAAAACAGAACTGAGACACTTGACTCTTACTAGCTATATAACTTTGGGCAAGACACAAATGCCTCACAAAAGAAAGAAAGCAATTTGGAAATATGCCACAAAAGTTACTAAACTAAGTAATTAAAAGTTACTAAAAGAAAGTAAATAAAAGTTATGAACCTCTGACCTAGCAACACCATTATTAGGTCTAAATTCCAAAGCAAATCAATGTAACAGGAAAAGGACCCATATATACAAAATATTTATAGTAGCTCTTTCTGTGATGGCAAAAAAAACTAAAAACTAAATTCTTGAATTACAAAATGGTATTTAAATATAATGGAATATTGTCATGCAATTAGAAATTACAAAAGGAACTATTTAAAAAACATGAACTGATACAAAGTGAAATGAGCAGAACTAAAAGAAAGTTCTTAAAAATAATAACTGGAAAGGCAAACAATCATAAAAAACTTAAGAACCATAATCAATACAATCCCAACCATCATTGTAAAGTACTAATAATGATGTATACTATCCACTTTCTGACAAAGAGGATATGAATTCAGGAGGTGAAATGAGCCATATTTTTGGACATGGCCAATGTAGGAATTTGTTTTTTACTATATATACTTGTTTCAAGAGTTATGTTTTTCTCCTTTTTTCTTCATTTGAGAAGAATTAATTGAAAATTAATTAATTGAAATGTACTTCATAAAAGCTCTCAAGATTATTTTATTTTTGTCTTTATATTCCCCAGCATCTGCCCTATGCTTGGCACATATTAAGCTTAATAAATGCTTTTTAGTTTAGTGATTAATTGATCCAAATGCACAAGTGTAGTCAAAAATTAAATAGGAGAAAAGCAACTTCATTGCCTTCAGCAGATTACAAAGTTATTTTTAAGTTCCTCTCAAAAGTAAAGACCCATTTTTAATGTCAGTATTTTACTACTGTTGCTACTTGGTTGTGAAATGTGGAATCCAAAAGTCTCTAAAGAATCTAAAATAAATATCAGATATTTTAATCCTGTGTGTTCAATAAATATACATCCTCTTTTTAAGGTAAAAAATGAATATCATATATAGAGCTATGGAGAGACATATGAAGGATGTGAACAGAATGTAGTATTAAACCAATAATGAATTTCAAAAAAGAAAATCACCAATGAAATGTATGCGAGGAAAAGATGGAGTACTTATGTGACAAGTACAAGTGATGGTGAATAAATAGCTTCTTTGCTTTAATGATATTTTCAAGATATCTGGAGAAAGACAGGAAGGTACCCAGCATGCTATATGGTCCCCTTGCCAAAATTATGGCAAAATATGGGCAAGAGACATATAGGATGGGCAGGCATAGATAATTTGCTATCTGTCTCATTGGAAGGAACATCAAAAAAGATAAGAATATAGATATATTTGAGTATTTAAATTAAATCTAAATTAAATTTCAGAGAGTCAAACAGATACATGAGAGGTATTACCAATTTGAAATTGAACTATTCACAACCATACCTCAGTTGACTCTTTCCTCTACAACTTTTCCAATTGATGAGTTCTTATGGGAACTTCCATTTTGGAAAAGAACACAGATCAACAATTCCTCACACTCTGCAGACTTTGCCTCCATTTCTCCACGTAGCATGCCTGCTTTTCAGCTTCCTTGTACAGAATGTCTTTACCTATCAGAAAGCAATCTTCCTGGGAAGAAGGACTATCTTTCTTTTTACTTGTATTTGTGCCATGTCCTCATGAACTATTATAAGAGTTCTCAAACTTTTGTTTTTGTCATGAATTCTTCTGGTAAAGTCTATGGTCTCCATAGGATAATATTTTTTAATAATATTTAAAAAAATGTTGGGGCAGCTAGTTGGAGCAGTGGCTAGAGCACAGCTCTGGAGTCAGGAGGACCTGAGTTCAAATGCGACCTCAGACACTTAATAATTACCTAGCTGTGTGATTTTGGGCAAATCATTTAACCCCATTGCCTTGCAAAAAAACTAAAATAAAAAATAATAATAACATAAAGAAATGTTAAATTTCAGTCAGAAGTTAGTGAGGGAAAAAAGTGTAATATGAATTTAATAGTTCATAGAACTACTGCAATCTGTCCAGGAAGCCGTTGAGGGACCATGAACCCTCTGGCCCATTGCCTGCATTACAACAACCTCTTAATTGGACTTCCAACCTCCCCTTTCTAATCCATTCTGAATAAGATTAACAAAATAAAGTTCCTAAACCACAAGTCTGACCATGTCACTTCCCTACTAAAGATGTTTCAGGAGCTCTGTATGACACACAGAGATATAACAAAGAATTTTTAATACTTGACAAATATCACAACCTACACTCATAGTAAAAGGCATAAAATGGACCCTTAATTGAGTCATGTAAAAATGAATATGTAACCTCTAAATTTCCTTCCAGCTCTAATTTTAATAACCAATGAACCTATAAGTACTTTTCAAATTGAAATTATTGATTTGGCAAGAACAATATCTGCCATGTATGTTAGAATAGCATTTCCTTAAAATGTATTGAAAGTAACAATGAGACTTGATTAGTTTAGGGGACTAAGGTCTGGAATCTCTAGTATTCTAAGTACAAAAATCTCTCTCAGACTAAAATGGTATATCAATGTGGTCAAAATGATGGCAGGAAAACTATGATCAACTAAATTCATCCTTAAGTATCTTTTCCAGGGGATGGCTGACTAACCACCTTTTCTTTTATATCTGTCAAATAGACTGTAAATGTCTTACTTCATTACAATTCTAAATCATAAGCACTAGATAAACCAGCTTGAACTAATCTCAGGCTTCCTTAGACTTAATTTTTGCCTAAAAAAAGGGAAATTACGACTTTGATCAGAGGTGTCAAACATGCAGCCAACAAGTGTATACCTTGAACCTGATTAAAATATAATTGGAACCTAGCTGTGTGGCCTTGGGCAAGCCACTTAACCCCATTTGCCTTGCAAAAACCTAAAAACAAAAAAACTATATATATATATTATATATATATTATATATATATATGTATATATACATATATATATATAATTGGGAGATATTTTTAAAAAATACAATAAAAAGTAATGTGGCTTGGGTTCACGGGGATCCTTATGTGTGGTTTAGTGGCCTCTGTTTCTATTTGAGTATAACACTGTTGCTTTAAAGCATTCTATTTGCAATAGCTTGGTACCCTGGGCCAATATTGAGTACAAAGGTTAATATGCTTTAATAAACTATATGGAAAGAATTGCTTCAGAAGTTTTTGCTGACAACATACAGCAGGGGTCCAAAGTCTAAGTTCTTTATATCAACTATCATGATAGGAAATTAGTGTTTTATTGTATTTGAGATTCTTAATAATATTGGGTAGCTGAGGTTAAATCACATCATGGATCTCTTCCATAGAATCTCTGTGCCTAAGGACTCAGCCTTGGTATAGAAGGATAGAACTTCAAATCATTGTTGCATATGCTTACATACCACTTTCTAAGGTCTTGAACAAATGTCTGCATAGTTGGTGATTAATAAATGCTTACCAGCTGATTTTCCTGAAAATAACCCTAAGCAGTAATGAAAATATTATTATTCTTTCTTCACAGAAGATCAAACTGAGGCTCAAATAATTTAAATGACTTCCTATAGTCCCACAGTAGAACTAAGTGGAACAGTGGATAGAATGCTAGGCTTGGAATTTGTAAGACACTTCTTCCAGAATTCAAATACAGCCTCAGATACTATGTGACCTTGGGCAATTCACTTAACCCTATTTGCCTCAGTTTCCTCATCTGTAAAATGTGCTGGAGAAGAAAATGGCAAACCATTCTAGTATCTTTGTCAAAAAAACCCTAAATGGGCTCACAAAGACATGATTAAAAACCAAAACACTGGCACAGTCACATAATTATTAAATGCCAGAGCCAGGACTTGAATCCTTGCCCTTTGATTCTACAACTAGAATTTCTTTTCCTATACCATATTGTTTCTTTAAGAGCAATATGTAAAATTCATAGTAATGGAAACTTTCTTTCAATGCTCCTGACACTTGTGTGTTCTCTTATGATCAATAGTCTCTTTCCAAAAAAGTACTTGATGCTCTGGGGTTCTCTTCTCATCACAACAAGGCCTACCTTTCCCATGTCAAAGATTCTGCAGTTGACCTATTAGTTCAAAGACTACCATATTCTAAGATGTTCAATAGCTATGAGCAAATTATCCATGAAAAAGGAAATCTAAACAGCAGATAAACATTTAATGAACTGTTCATCTTCACAAGATCATAGAGATATTTTAGAGGTAATCTAATCCAACCTCCACATTTTTCATGTAGGACAAGGATGGGGAAATTTTTAACTGCCAGGGACCATTTGGATATTTATAATATCATTCACAGATCATACAAATTATCAATTTAAAAAAAAATTAGGGGCAGCTAGGTGGCACAGTAGATAGAGCACCAGCCCTGGAGTCAGGAGTATCTGAGTTTGAATCTGGACTCAGACACTTAATAATTACCTAGCTGTGTGGCCTTGGACAAGCTACTTAACCCCATTTGCCTTGCAAAATCCTAAATGAATGAATGAATGAATAAATAAATAAACAAACAAATAAATAAATAAATAATAAATGAGTGAGTAAATAAAGAAATAAATAGATAAATAAAACTAGCCTGCTATCTTTGGTCAAACATTTAATTAAATGAATACCCCTAAAAAGCTCCTAGATTTATTGAATTTCACATCCCATCTGTAGTTGCCTTGGCAACACCAGACCAAATAATTTTGCTGGCTTTATATGCCATGCTCTCCCAGTTCCACTCACATTAACAGGTTGAGTCCTAAGAAGAAGACTATTTTATCATCTCTCAGGTTTCTAGAGGTAACCCTAAGGAGTTGTGGTATTTTCTAACACTATAACTTAGAAGTTCCCATCCAGTATGTTCTTCCTATTATTGCTCATCAGTGATTACCACTCCAATATCATTTGACCAAGTGATCTCTCTTCAATGTTGACCAAAAAAAAGGAGAAAAAAATGAAAAACAGTGTAGTAAGGAAAGAATTATAAAACAACACCAAGCCACCCACCCAAACCAGGGCATACTCTCCCCTTTATACTTCATTCAGTCACTGGAAAAAGTGAACTCAACCTTGTTACTATCAAACATTTGAAGAGATCATTATCAAACCAAATTCATATAGAGATGTGGCACATAGATGGATGAGCTACTCCATTGCTTTTTATAGGTCCCAGTCTTGCTATCATGTCAATTCACTGCTAGACTGGAACCAAAAGGTCATTCCTCAGGACTAACTACTCACCAATTAAGTTATATGGCTATCAAAAGACTCTATGATTAACTCTAGTTCCTATACCTCTGGCAGTTCTTCTGACCTTTTAAATCTCGAAAGTTCATAATTTAGTCCATTCCATCTCTGATATCATTTATTTAAATTTAGAAAGAAGAATAACAGTATTGTGTATTCAGAGCAACATAGAGCAGCCTAGTTGGGAAGATAAGGTATTCACAAAAACATCTGTTGATACTTCCTTCATTACCTCTACCCTCCTCACCTAGAGGCTCATAGCATTTCTTCTTTCTTCTCACTCATAATCCACAAGTGAAATTAAGAGTATCTTCTACCCACACTCAGTTATGGCTCAGAAGCCAATTCATAAATCTACTACATTCACTTATTACATATACCATGTAATAAGTATACAAGAAATGGTAATAGAGCACAATTCTAATGCTCAAAGGAGTAGGTCCTTATTAGTCAGGCCCCTTTTACAATTTTATCTATTTTTTATCTTTTCAGATTTTTATTTGATTTTATTTCTTAATTAATTATATTATAAGCTGACAAGAAAAAGGAGTAAGTCCTCCTTCCTTAGTCAGTCTCCTTATCATATACAGATGAAGAAATAGAGACCCAGAGAGTGTAAGCAATTTACCTAAAGTCACATAGAAAGAAGAAAGTCAATACTAGCTCTTGCTCTCTTTTTTTCTTTTTAGGTTTTTGTAAGGCAAATGGGGTAAGTGGCTTGCCCAAGGCCACACAGCTAGGTAATTATTAAGTGTCTGCAACCGGATTTGAACCCAGGTACTCCTGACTCCAGGGCCGGTGCTTTATCCACTATGCCACCTAGCCACCCCAATACTAGCTCTCTTGACTCCAAATCACTGTTCTTCCCAGCATATCACACTACCTCATGAAAAAAATAAAATTCAAAAATTTCAAAATGTCAGTAACTACATCTCTCACCCAATGTAAGCTCATATGGTTTATTAAGGAGAAGCATTTTGTAGGGACATGATATACACTGTTGGTGGCAAAGCAGGTTGGTTCAATCATTTTGAAGATCAGTCTGCTAGTACCTGCCAAGAACCACAAAAATTGGTCATACCCTTTAGTCCAATAAAACTATTACTTGGAACTTATCCCTAAAAAAGATAATTTAAAAGGAAAAAAAAATTATTTGCACCAAGATGTTTATAGCTACACTCTGAAGAACTGAAAAAATAAAAAGGAAAACATGAAGAATGGCAAACATAAGGACCAAGAAGAAATATGGAAAGGTCAATACACAAAAATGAAGAAGGTAGAACTCAGAAAAATATATGCACATTGATTTCAATACAAAGGTAAAAAAACATTAATGCAATTATAAAGATCATAAGAGAGCTAGTGATTGAATTTACTTTTTTTGTTTTAGTTGGTATCAATATTTCAATAATACAAAAATTCACAATCTCATCAATGTTGTTCAGTGGTTCTCAAAGGCTAAGCCTGGGGAATTTCTCAGTAGGCATTCCATGAATTATGTGGAACTTAAACTGGTGAACATATGCACATGTGACTGTCCTAGAGGGAGCCATGAGCAAAAATTTTGAGAATAATTCTTATAAAGGATGGAAAAATCACAATACATGTCTTCCACACCTCAGCTGTATCTTTAAAAACCATTTAAATCAGATGACCAATGACAAATTCCAGAAACTGATGCTCCTATTACTACCATTCCTACTATTCACTTATGTGGCTTTTCCTCTTTCTTTCCCTAAGGCCATCAGTATCTTTCTTAAGCCTCCCAGTATCTGATTTTTAAAAGTACATTATATTAACAATGATGTGTCTGACACTTGGGCAACATGCAGCATAGTTCTGTGGAGACAAGCTTGCCATTTAGCAGGCACAAAAACACTAGGACACTGTGACCATTAATTAGTTTATTCTTCCTGATGCCATTAAGGCAAATCTTATTATCCCCATTATAGACAGAGTAAAATTGAAACGCTGAGAAGTCTGGTGTTTAATGAACAGAAAGATTCAGGGCAAGAGGCTAAAAACTAATTTTTTAAATAAAATTTGCAGATTATATCTTTTATTTTGTTTTATATGTGTGTATACATACACATGTATAGATGCACATATATAGAGCCATGCATGTATATCTCCATATATACATTTGTATTTGTGCTTGTGTCTTCCTTATTTTCTATAAAGCTGTAAGCAGCTCAAGGGTAGAAACAATGACTCCTTATTCTTCTATATACTGTAAGATCACAGATATGCATAAGACTTTATGTTCCAATGTGTCAACATACTAGGCCCAAGATCCTATGCATGTCTATGCCCATAACCAGACTATAAGAGAGCTTTACTTAAAGCTTGTTAACTTAAAAGTCCCCATGATTGTGATGCTTTTTGAATTAGTCTTCATATGCACTGTCTGAATCTGCTTGATTCTGAATGGAAGATTGAATGATGTTTGATTGACATAATGAACCTTCTCTGAGTGATTTTGATCAAGCCTGGAACTTATTTTCTCCATTTGGAAAATGAAGGAGTTGTTCTAAATGATCTCCTAAGTCTATGATAGGTTTACCATTCTAAGAATCTCTAAGAAAATAAAAAACACATGAATTTGAGCATTGATACAATAAATAGTCATCAAAAGAAATGGGTACATTCAAGCCTGAGGCGATTTTTTTTTTCTGCTCTTCAATCATTACAATACCTTAATGTTTCGAAAAGAACAAGTAATAAAGGAACATGGGAATCTGATGAACTGGGTAGGTAAAAGGTCTATGAATGTGAATTCAATTTCTGTTACTGTCTTTTTTGATAGGCCAAAATATGTCTCTCAAACTAGTTAACTGCTATTTTTCCTTTTCTTCTAAAGGGAACAACCAAGAAAATCTAATCATGTAGAACTTAGAAATAATCTTGAGACTAGTCATTTTACTGAATATTTTTCAAAACTTTTCTGAAAGAACTTTTTTGCTTAAGGAACAAATCATTGTAGTTGCTATATGAACTCCAAAAGAACATGGGAAAGTAACATCAGGGTCAAGGTCTCTAGTTTGTTGTTGAAGAAGTCAAGTTACATTTTGTACTCCCAGTCCTATGCTCTGGCTCAGTGTTTCCTCTCGGGTTCTTTTGACCTTCACAAGTCAATATCCCTGTGCCACTTGAGTTTGTAAATGCCAATTCCTATTCTCAATTAAAGTCTACATGTCATATTCACAAAATAAGTGACCTGATAGATATTACCAGGCAATGTATAATCAAAAAACGACATAGGCAAGTCATCTACCAAGATCTCAGGATGACTGATGGAAAGTCTGAGGATACCAATTGGGCTGGTGATGTAGCCTGAAGGTCAAATGTATATTTATCTATTTTTTTGGAGAACTCATACAAGGCAAGTACTCACATGGAGCTCAGAAGAAGTAGTACAAAGACACTCTCAAAGTTCCTCTGAAGAACATTTATATTGATTGTGAGATATGGGAGATCCTAGGACAAGATCAACCAGAATGGGGTGCCTCCATCAAAGAAGGCACTGTGCAATATGAGCAAAGCAGAATCACAGTTGTGGAAAGGGAAAATGAGATGCAGAAATCTAATATAAATCTCCATCTCAAATATTCTTATGGCCTATTTGGGGCCAACCTACATACAATAGAGCCTTCTGAGTTCATACTGGACTAATCAACCATAATTGAATACCTCATATTTTGACCCCAATATCATGATAAATTTTGGTCCTCTTTGAGTATGAAAGACCAATAACATCTGTGAGGTCTGCTCTATAATTCTTCCATGAAATTCCTGAGCCAAGGTAATATATGAATCAATGTCAATCTACAGGAAAGAGAGTACATGGTAAAATGGATGGAGGACTAGTTTTGGAGTCAAAAAGATCTGACTTGGGTTCTACATCTGATGCACACTAGTTTTATGACTCTGGACAGGTCATTCAACCTCTCAGGACTCTAGGTAAATCTCTAAGACAAATTGTAGAACAGAATTCAATCTGTATTGAGGGAAAGAGTGCTCTCTGAAAATGAAAATAGAGATCCAGTTTATAGAAAAAGATTACTGAAAGGAAGGGCAGGCCAGGGCAACATCAATGTAGAGAACAATTTCATTTTTAAGACATTGTGGAGGTGTGTGATGGAAAATTATAAGTAGTACATCTCAGAAACTAGCCAAAAGCAGCTAAGGATAAAAATGAGCCATAGAGAGCTTGGCATGAAATCCAGCTTATCCAGATCATCCAGAAAATATTTATGATTATCATTAGTAATAGGATTAATAATAGCAGCTCACATTTATATAGTGCCTCCTCACCACAACCATGTTTTACAAGTTTTGTTTACCTCATATTTTTATAAATGAGAAAACTTAGACTCAGCAAAGATGGGTGACTCAACCCAGTACATGCAGATAATAAATGATAGAACAGAGACTTGAACTCAAGGCAACCTCTCTTTCCAATTTACCAAATTATATCCTAACACCTAGGCATTTATAATATAGTTGAGGACATAAGAAAAAGACAATAATAATGTAAAAAAGAGTCAAATGTGAGTGTGTATGTATATATATATATATATATATATATATATATATATATATAAATAATTAATAAATAATTATATCCTCCAGTTCTACTTGTTTTGGGTTTGTTTTTTGTTTGTTTGTTTTTTGCAAGGCAATGGAGTTAAGTGATTTTCTCATGGTCACCCAGCTAGGTCTAAGGTCAGATTTGAACTCACATTCACCTGACTCCAGGGCTGCTGATCTATCCACTGTGCCACCTAGCTTCTCTGTCCCTTCCAATCCTAAAAAACAACAAACAGTCTTTTCAATCTTTCTATCCCTTTCTTTTCGCTTTCTTTCTCTCTCTCTATCTATCTTCACTTATAAATTTCTGAGAAAAGCTTTTTATACCCAGTGTCTCCATTTTATCTCTGTCCTTGTCCCCCCCCCACTTCCCCTCACTATTTACAGCCCAATGCAATCTACTGAGAGCAGTTTCTCAAAGCTCATTGATGACCCACCCTATTTGATCTTTCTGAGGATTTTGACTTTTGAACATTCTCCCCTAACAGAGACATTCTTTTTTTCCCTTGATTCAGCAGTACCTTCTCTAAGTACTTCTAATAAGTTTTCCAACTATCTCTAACTACTCCTTCCATTGTCTCCTTGGGTTCTTCTTGATCTTCTTCCTTTGGATATTCCCCAAGCAATTTTTTTCCCTTCTTTACTCTCTCGGCAATCTCCCATGGTGTACCATGTCTGTGAAGATGGATCTCAAAACTATATCTAGTACCACTAACCTTTCTTCTGAGTCCCAGATTCACATTTCCAACTGCTTTCAAAGACAATTCTCTCCATATGTTTCACAAAGGCCTCCCATTAAGCTTGTTCTCTTTTTTCCAAAACTACTCCTCCCTCTGATTACTCTGTTTCTGTCTATGATCTTAATATTGTAGTATATAATGTGGGAGTTATCTTTGATTCTTCCTTTTTTTAAACTCTTTGGTGATGTTAAGTTATTTCAGTTGTATTTGACTCTTCACAACCCCTTTTAGGGTTTTCTTGGAAAAAATACTGGAGTGGTTTGCCATATTCTTTTCCAGCTCATTTTATAAATGAGGAAATTGAGGTAAACAGGGTTAAGTGACTTGCTTAGAGCCACATAGTTAGTAAGTGTCTGAAATCAGATTTAAACTCCAGTTTTCCTGACTTTAAGCCCAGAACACTATCCACCAAGCCACCTAGTTGACTCTGAGTAGGCAGATGAGAAAGTATAAAGAATGTTTGAAGCAAGGTTTGTAGACCAGTTAACTAGAGCTGAGGATTCATTTATGGAAAGTGAAGAAGATAAGGGTAGAAAAGTTGTCTGGGCCAGAATTGTGATGGGTTTTAAATGTCAAGCTAAAGAATTTAGAGAAAAATTTTTGGATTTTTATGGTAATAGAAAAGATGGTTGAGTTGAAAAAAGAATCCTATAAAAGTAGAGTTTCAGGGAGATGAAGCTGATAACTACCTGAAATAAACTGGATAAGAAAATTCTCCATTTGAAGAAGCATAAAGAATAAAGAGAGAGAGATCAGTTAGGACATCCTAGTCCACACATAAAGTATCAATGACCCAAGTTTGCATAGTGACATTGAAATAGAAAAGAAGCAATATAGTAGATGTCAGAGATATGGTTGGGGAATAATCACCAGGACTTGCTAAATGATTAGCAAGGTGGGGGCAAGGAAGAAATGGAAAATGACTCCAAGATTTAAGCCCAGAAAAGGCAAAAAAAAAAGGGGGTAACATTAAAAAAAATGTCAAAAACTTATCTGAGAAGACATTTCAGGACCTGACTTGGGAAGCTAATATGCCTCAGAGTTTAGCATTTTCTCATTAGGGTATTGTGGAATATTACTGGCTGCTATTCCAGAGGAAGTTAGCTTACTTGCTTTTCTAAATGAGCCGAGCTGTTGTGTTGGCAACCAACACACATGACAGGCACTTAGCCAAGCATAAAACAACAGGTTTATAACATGTGAGCATTATAGATCAACTGTCTCCCAGACCTTAGCTATCTGCCTCTAAAAATGAGAATTCACAAGGCCAAAATTTAGCACTTAAACAATTAGGAAGAAAAGTCCCAAATCAGAGGGCACCCTATTTTGGACATATTTCTTTGAAGGCAGCAGGGGAAAGAGAGTTGACCCTGTAATCAGAAAGATATGGTTTAAATCTCACCTATGACACATCCAGACTGTGTAATCTCAGGCAAACCACTTAACATCTGGATTCTTTAGGCATCTCCTAGATTCTTAAATTGAAAATTATATTGATACATGCAATTTCTCATCTTTGAACCCCTATACCAATGAAATCATAGTCCTGGTCTCAATCCTATTCTTGTTCCAAACATAGACATATGAAGCCATGTGTAAATTCTAATCACTTTCTTTGAGTAGTAAACCATCTTCAGGAGTCAGAATAATGTGGGTTCAAGTTTTGCCCATCACACATACTCATGTTGTGAACCTAGACAGGAAACTTAACTTCTCACACAACTCTCTAAGATGAAATTGCAGAACAATTGCCAGTAGTAGTGCATTGGCAATGCATAGGTCTGCTCCAAATGTTACCTTTTGACTAAAGGTAGGAAAGGGGGGTAATAGGCTCATAATCTTACCACTAGAAGGGACCTTATTAGTCAGCTAGTCTGATCCCCTATTTACTGAACAGGCACATTAAAACTAAAACAACTTTTGTTAGTATTTGACAATTTTAATGCTAAGGAAAGCTTCCCTTTAATATAACTTGAGCTGTCTCTGAGAAGAAAAGGGATTCTAAGGGTTGAGTGTTTGAAACTGAACAGAGAGCTGAAATAATTCAAGCCCTAGAGTTGCCTTTTCCTCAAAGGCAGTTTGTTTCATTCTGTTTTGGTTTGTTTTGCTTAGATTATCTGGACAATTGCACTGTGCCTCAATAGCATAGTCTAAGCATTCTATTTTTGTCCCATTTTAATAGGGACTAGAAACAATGGAGACCATTGAAGCATTCTCTTTGAGAGGATTAAGCCAGTTGAAAAGACAGGTTTCCTGTACATCTTCCATTTTCCATGATGCAAAAAAGAAGGAACTCTATTCCTGTTCTCTCCTACTCATTAATAATAATCTCCACCTTCCAAGAGGCAGGAGTGAGACACAATGTACCTTTAGAGGGTAAATATTCATTTTTGCTAAATAATAGCACAAAAGATATAAATTAGGAAGAAATCTACAAATTGAACTATAACCACTACCACCACAACCCTGACCCTCCTCCCCAGAGTATATAGCTCTGAAAGTTGCCAAAAGGATTGGTTAGTGCCTTTTCTCAATAGGACTATTCCTAAATTATTCCACAGTCCTCTGAGTCCAGACCTTTGAACTATCTCAGGGGTCCTGAGCCAGTATCTCCTGAGGATTCAGTAGCCTGTGTCATTTCTGCTGCACGGACATCAGACTGTCCGATCACCAGGCTGAGGAATCCCATGCATCTTTGAAAGTTTTGTTTTATCCTCTTACTCTCTTTTGGCCTCCACATACTATATCTTTCCACTTACAAAAGCACTGCTCCTTTTCAAAGTTCTATATAATGACAATTAGATCACGGGTGTTCAGACCCCTCTAACAGTCTGGCTAAAGCCTTTAAACCCTTTTTCAGAATAATATTTTTAAATGAATAAAATAAAATAGATAATATTACAAAGGAAACCAATCTTTTTTATTTTTTCCAATTTCTTGTAAAGATAATTTTCACCATTCATTTGTTGTAAGATTTTAAGTTCCACATTTTTCTGCCTCCCTCCCTTTGCTCCCTCTTCCCCATGACAATAAATAATCTGATATAGGTTTTAAATGTACAATCATGGGAAACCAATCATACAGCAATAAAAATTAAAATATGATTTTTCCCATCCATATTCAAAAACCTTTTGAAATCTATTCACAGAGGTCTATTGACCCCAGCTTAAGAACATCTAGACTAGATGCTTCTTTCAACATCATCTTTCCCTGATTCATAGAAAAAGATAATGTAGTACAAAGGGGATAGATGAATTCATATTACCTAATGATAGGGGTGTGTGGGTGTGTGTTTGTGTACGTGTGTATCATATATCAGTCTTTTGAATCTCAGGTTTGTGCTTTATTAAAAAGAAAAAATCATGCCATATCTTTATTTTAAAATAATTCATATCTATAGAAAAATATCTTCATAATCACCTTGTGGGTAAAATAGTATTGCCCTTGTATCAATGTGTAAACTGAGGCTCAAAAGAATTCCTATCCATGGTCACTAGCACCAGAATCTTAATGTTGGTCTCTTGAACCTAGAATCAAGACTTTTTTCCACTAATTTCACTGTCCATCTCCCTTAAAGATCAAGGGAAAAAATGACACATCTCCCAAAAAAAGACTTGGGATTTCTTGTTTATAAATTATGTTAAGATCCATAAATGCAAGTTAGTCAGGTAGATGGGGAAATGAAAAAGAAGATGACATCTTGCACTCCACCCCAAAAGCTGTCTCTTTGTCACCTGCTGGCTATAGTTTCTCCTGCAGGTGGACCTCTGGAAAATGTTTTATGAAATGGTGTCCTGATTGCATAAATATGTATAAATCTCTAAGAAACAATTGGCCTGGAAAGGAATCAGTGTATTTGTGAGTGATTCAAATTTATTAAAAAGAAAAAGAAAGGGAGGATTAAAAACCCTCTCAGAGGAAGGGAAGGTGTGTGGGGGGGAAATGAAAGAGAACTCTCTTAAACAAATATCAAGCCAATTAAAGGAACAGATCCATGAAAATAAATGATTTACAGAAACAGGTCGTACCTGTAGTTGCTCGCCCAAAATGCAATAAATGCTACACCTTGAAAAACTAAATAAAAATGATTCAATGAAGACTTTTTGATGAATGGACATCTTGCTAATGCAAACTCTCCCAAACAAAGACATTCAAGATCTCTCTGTATATGTATATATGTTTTTTTAAAAGGATAAACCTTTCTTATCAGAGGCAAGGTGGATGAATATTATGGCGTTTATAGCATGTTTGCCTTAGCATTTGTCATGGAGAGATCCTGTGCAAAGGTAAGGTTTGGTATGCAGTGTAATTATTTTCCCACCTACTCTTGTCACAAGGTCTCCTTAGAGGGCATTTTCTTTCTTTGCCTCTTCAAATGCCTCCAAAATGATATCTTAAGGTCAAGAAACTCCAACAATGTGCAAATATCTTTCAGGAGTAGTCGATTTTCCCCCAGTTCCATTAGGGGGAAGTTTTATTGTAGTCAGTCTAAAACAAGTTAATGGAGGGTCATGTTTCTATTTACCTTGGGACTGGATTCATAAACCAAACTAAATACTAAACAAAAGGTCGGGCAGCCTGGTACAGCTCAGAGTGAGGTAGTTGTTATCTCTTTGCAAGGTTCCTAACTGGTGTTTAAAATGATATTGCATTTCATACATAACATATGTGTACTAAGCATATAACCCATATCGCCATACTACATATCGACACAGTATGTTTTTTAAGCACACAAGTCTTTGTCCGTGTCTGTGTTGACAGTAAAATTTAAGGAAAAGGATTTCTTTGTGACACTGAACATTGGTCTTTGTAGTTGGGTTCAAATCACAACTCCAACATCAGTGACTGTAAATTATTGTGTTATCTTGATATTATGATTCTGCTATTTACTACATGTTCTATGTCTCTGATTCTTTTGTTTCCTCATTTGTAAAATGGAGGAACTGTACAAAGTGACTCCTAAAGTCCCTTCTAGCTCGAGGTCTATGATTCTATGATCTAGAATTCTTTGACCTGTGTGACCTTGAGCAAGTCATTTCAGGTTCTTTAGTCTCTTGTTTCCTTGCCTGTAAAATGAGAAGGTTGTCTCTCCCAGCTTTGAATCAAATCCTATGACAATTATAGTTCCATAACTTCCTGCTCTGAGCAGAATAATCAGATGGATACCACCAGGAGTTCTGGAAAGGGGATCATATTGAACTGGGCAATGGATCCATTCACCATCGCCCTGACTCCCCAAATTAAAACTAGTTCCTTTGCTACCCTTCTCCTACATGTGTTGCCTCTTCCTATTAAACTATATTCACCTTGAATGCAGGGACTTAGACAGCCTTGATCACTTAGCCCAACCTAGATCTGAAAAGAATACCCACTATGACAAACCCGTTACATGACCATCCAGCCTGTAAATAAGGAGAATCCACCAACTCTCAAGGAAGCCCATTTCATACCCACTTGAGGGTAGTTTGAATGTTCAGAAAGGTTTTTCTGATAGTAAGCCTGTTTCCTCTATTTAATTCTTACCCCTGATCTGGAGCCAAACAGGTCTACTCAACTCCTTATGATAACCTTTCAAATCCCCAAAGACAGTCATGTTATATTCTCCCCAACCCTCAGTCTTCTCCCTCCTCATATCTTTTTTTTTTTAATAATTTCTGATTTACTTCTGGAATAAAGAACAATGACTTGTGTTTTTTCCCCATCACCCAGATAGAAGGAGAGGAAAAAAGTGCTATTTGTCTTACAACACCACATGGTTGTCACATTTAAGCTGTGTCATTCATTATTTTATCATTTATTCTGTGATTCACATACAAATTGCAATTGGAAATGATTCTTCATTGGATTGTTTTTTGATGATCAATTCTGTACATAAGAACTTTAAAAAATTTTCAGATACTCTCCCTAAATATATATGTATAATGTTTATGAAATAAAATTGATATTCAGAAAAAAATAATTTCTGATTTAATCTCTTGTGACACAACCAGTATCTACCAGGGCTCCCCCAACTCCTTCCAATAGGAGTTAGATTTTTTCCCTAAAAATGCTGTCCCCATGTACTTAACTGATCAGTTATAGCTGTGCCTCCCTTAATGTAGTTTCCTAGTAAGCTTCTGTCAATTATTCAGTCAATAGACATTTATGAAGCACCTACTATCTACTAAGCACTAGCTATGTGACCCTGGATAAGTCATTTACCCCTGCTTGCCTCAGTTTCCTCATCTGTAAAAAGAGACTGGAGAAGGTCATTGCAAACCATTCCTTATTATGTATCCTTACTATGAAAACCCCAGATGGGATCACAAAGAGTTGGACATGACTGAAAAGAACTCAACAATATGTCTCATGCTGTTCTAAGCACTAGGGATACAAATAAAAGTAAAGACAGTCCCTGCCCTCAAGAAGCTTATAAACTGGGGCAGCTAGGTGACGCAGTGAATAGAGCACCAGCCCTGGAGTCAGGAGTACCTGAGTTCAAATCCAGCCTCAGACACTTAATAATTACCTAGCTGTGTGACCTTGGGCAAGCCACATTGCCTTGCAAAAATCTTAAAAAAAAAAAACAAAAAGAAGCTTATAAACTAATAAGGAAAGACGACACTCAAAAGGAATCTGAAAAGGACATGAAAGGATGGCATAAGGCTCTGGTACATTGGTACATAAGACCCTATCTTTCTTGGCATATTTATATGGTATTGTCACCTTAAGACATAAAAGAACTCCGCTATATGCTAATAAAAAGGAATGATTATAATATTGTGAGCAGTTAGACAACTCAGTAGATAGAAAATTGGTTCTAGATTCAGAAAGATGAGTACTGCCTCTGTTCTGATTACTAGTTGTGTGACCCTGGACAAGTCATTTAACCTCTGTCTCCCTCAGTTTCCTGAATTGTAAAAAGAGGTTAATAATGCCACTTACTTCTTAAGACTGTTGTAAAGATCAAATGATAAGATATTTATAAAATCCTTAGGACAATTCTGGTCCTTAATAAATGCCTGTTTCTCACATGGAGGGAAAAGGAAAGCATCTATTCCAACTAAGCATTCCAAATCCTAGTTGAATATCCTTTCTTTGCTAAGTAAACCTCCTGATTAATTAACTGATGAATGGCCTAGAATGCTTCATTTTGTCCCTAACCTAATAGACATGGTGCTATCCTGAGTCAGACTTACCCTTAGGCCTTAGTTTCCCCATCTAAAAATATAGAGGCTGGCCTCAATGACCCTTAAGGTCTTTCCATGATGATCTATATCTATGACCCTTTCATCAACAAAACCCTCTAGACATACTTGGAAGCTTCAACTTCACCTTGACTTCTCCCTCACAGACATCAGCTTTCAGTCAATCCAAAGGTAGTTGGAGGAGCTGCTATATTAGCGCATAGTTACATATCACCTTAAAGCTTACAAAGCACATTCCTCACAACAAACTTGTGAACCAAGCAGTACACATATTATTCCAATCATTTTACAAATAAGGAAACTGAATTCAGAAGGGTCAAGAGATTTGCTCAAAGTCAAGTAGTTTGTGTCATAGCCAGAATTCGAACCTACAGCTCTCCTAATCCCAAATTCAGAGTATTTCTCCACTAGATTGTAGACCTCTGTTTTTATTTCCTCTTCAACATTTCCTCTTCTACAAACAATTGGACCTTCTCTTCTTAATATGTTTCCCTGACCTTCTCTGTACTGACCTCACCAGGTCTGGACTCCTGCCCTCCTGACATTGTACAAACAGCTCCTGAATCTGACCTAGACCTTGCATGTGATTGCCTTACAAAATCTGGCTTAACCTATTCTTCTCTCCTCTCCTTTCCCATCATCTCTTCTCCTCTCCATTTCTCTCTATCCTTGCTAAGGAAAAACCCTTTATCTGCACATATCATCTCATTCCATCTCATCATCTCCAGAATGTCTTCTCTATTAACCATATTCTCTTATTAATATTTAATAACTCTCGACTGTTTACAAAACTTGTCTTTTGCATTCTCAGAATATTCTCATTTTTATCCTTACAATCCAACCCCATTAGCTTTTGTCCTATAACTCTTTGTAGCTAAACTTCATTAAAAAGTTATCAACAATAGACGTTCCCACTTCCTTTTTCATTCTCTTCTTAACTCTTTGCATTATGGCTTCCAACATCATCATTCAACTGAAATACTCTCTCAGAAGTTACCAATGATCTCTTAATTGGCTAATATTATGATCTCTCCTCACTCCAATCCATCCTCAATTGAACCATTTTAGTGGTTTTAGTGATTTTCTTGAAACACAGGCCAAATCTTATTACACCCTCCTACTCAATAAACTCCAACGGCTCCAGGATCAAATACATTTGTCATTTAAGCCCTTCTCAACCCAGTCCCATCATACCTTTCCAGTACTTTCCTCCCAACATGTACTCTTCCATTCAGTGACAACTGCCTCCTGACTGTTCCATGAACAACTCTCCTTCTCTCTCCTCGCAGCACTTTCTTTATCTGTATCCCATGCCCTCCCTCCTCTGCTCACCCTTACTGACCTTTCTGGCTTCTTTTAAGCCCCAACTAAAATCCCACCTATCTCCTCTTAATTCTAGGACTTTCTCTGTTATCTGTTGTCATTTTTGTCCTATTCAATTCTTTGTGAGCTTATAGTTCATACTTTCCATAGAGTTTTCTTGAAAAAAAATACTGGAGTGGTTTGCCATTTCCTTCCCAGTGGACTAAGGCAAGTACAGGTTAAATAACTGGCCCAGGGTCACACAGCTAGGAAGCTTCTTTCAAACTCAGTTTCCTGACTCCAGACCCAACACTATCCACTTAACTACCTAGATGCCTCTGTTAATTATTTCCTTCTTTGTATATTTGTTTGCATGTCTCCCCTACTAAATTGTAAGTTCCTTGACAGCAAGGATTGTTTTTTGCTTCCTTCAATTGCACATAGTAGTGCTTAATTAAGCATGTAGTGTTTAATAAATACCAAGTGATTGATTGGGGCACTAAGAGGTTAAGTAACTTGCCCTGAGTCACCCAGTCATAATGTATTGAAAGGGAACGTGACCAAGTCATTCCTGACAGACCAACTTCATCTCAAAAAGAAGGTGGCCAAGTTATACCAGAGCTAAAATTAGGTTATATCATATCATATAATATCATATCATATTATATTATATTTGTTATATATTATATTATATTATATTATATTATATTATATTATATTATATTATATTATATTATAAAGCATCAGTCATCAAAACTGTTTGGTACTGGCTAAGAAATAGAGTGAGGGATCAGTGGAATATATTAGGTACAAAAGAAATAGCAAATGACTACAGTGATCTGCTGTTGAATAAACCCAAAGATCCCAGCTTCTGAGATAAGAATTCACTCTTTATCAAAAATTGCTGGGAAAACTGGAAAATAGTCTGACAGAAATTAGATATAGACCAACATCTCATACTCTGTACCAAGATACGATAGAAATGGATTCAGGATTTAGACATAAAAGGTAATACCATAAGATAGGAGAACAAGAAATAGTTTATCAGATCTATGGAAAGGGAAGGAGTTTATGATCAAACAAAAGACAGAAAACATTGTAAAATGCAAAGTGAATAATTTTGATTACATTAAATTAAAAAGGTTTTGCAAAAATAAAGCCAATGCAACCAAGATTAAAAGGAATGCAGTAAGGGGGCGGGGGAGCGGATTTTACAGCTAGTTTTTCTAATAAAGGACTGATTTCTAAAATCTATAGGGAACTGAGTCAAATTTATCAGAATCCAAGTCATTCCCAACTGATCAATGGGCAAAGGATGTGAACAGACAGTTTTCAGAGGAAAAAAATTAAAGATACCACCTGAAGTATCAGTTAGGCCAATATGTCAAAAAAGGAAAATGATCAATGTTGGAGGGAATATGGGAAAATTGGACACTAATGCATCAGTGAAAGAGTTATGAACTGATCCAACCTTTTTGGAGAGTAATTTGGAATTATGCCAAAAGGACAATAAAACTGTGCATACCCTTTGATGCATCAATACCACTACTGAGTCTGAATCCCAAAGAGAACATAAGAAAGGGGAAAAAATACACAAGTATAAAAATATTTATAGCAACTCTTTTTGTAGTGGCAAAGAATTGGAAATTGAGGGGATGCCCATCACAGGGAATGGCTGAACAAATTGTGGTATATGACTGTGATGGAGTACTATTGTTCTGTAAGAATAATCTGCCAGATTTCAGAAAAACCTGGAAAACCTTGCATGAACTGATACTGAATAAAGTGAGCAGAACCAGAAGAACATTGTATAGATTAACAGCAACATTGTATGATGATCAAATATGATGGACATGCTCCTCAGTAGTACAATGATCAAAAACAATCCTAAAGGACTTGTGTTGAAAAATGCCCTCTACATCCAGAGAGGGAACTCTGGAGTCTGAATGCACACCAAAGAATACTATTTTCAATTTTTTTCAATTTGTTTTATTTTTATAATTTTTCCTCTCATGGATTTTTTTCCCATTTGTTCTAATTCTTTTTTTCACAACATGACTAATATGGAAATCTATTTAACTTAGTTATACATGTACAACATATATATATATATATTTAACATAGTTATACATATATTATATATGTATATAACTATATATATATATATATATATATATATATTAGATTACTTACTGTCAAGGAGAAGGGGATGGAAAGGGAGGAAGAAAGAAAAATGTGAAACCAAAACCTTAGAAAAATCAATGTTGAACATGATCTTGGCATGTAGTTGGAAAAATGAATAAATTCTTTTTAAAAATTAATTAGAGTACAATACAAAAAAAAGTTGTGCTAAATTCTGAGGATAGTCACAATAATGAAACAATCTCTGCTCTCAAGGAGCTTATAGAGTACTGGGGGTTAGGACATGAACAAATATAAAAGATAATTTGAGCAAAGAAATCTAATAGGGAACTTTCGAGGCTTCACTGTAAAGATGACAGCTGAACTAAACTAGGTAAGAAGATAAGGATTTTGGCCCTAAATTTAGCTTCAGTCACTGATTATTTTTCATTCATGCTGTTCATGTGACAACAGAATGAAGCCAATAAAGCACATTGTCATATGCTATAGATAGAAAATGGTTATTGGGGAAAAGCATTAACTCCAGAGTCAGAGGATATAGGTTCACATTCTAACTCTAAAAATTCCTCTTACCTGTGGGACCTTAGGTTAGGCATTTAAACTTCCCTAGGCCTTTCTTTCCTCATTTGTAAAATGAAAGGATTGAATTAGATAGTCCTTCCATTTCTAAAATAGTTACATAATCCTAAACTTAGTGGGGAAGAGGGAGGTAAGGGGAAAACTTTGTTCCAATTTATATGTATTTTTCTATACTAAGTAGGATAAACAAGAGATCATGGATATGCTCATTAGAAATATCAACATCTCACATTAAAACTGAAAAATCATGCATTTTTGAATAAATTATAAAATGGTTGGCAGTAGTTTACATATTTCTTTAAGATGACATCAAACATCGAAATCAAAACAACTCTAAGATTTTTCCTCCTACGCAAGAAATAGGATAGTCAATATGGGACAAGTTACAGAAAGACAGGCGGGTACACACACACACACACACACACACACACACAAGATAGGCACATTAATACTTGGTTGATGTGGCTGAAAATTAGTCATTACATCTATTCTAGAAAGTAAAGAAAGTTATTGAAATGTCTGCATGCTTTGACCTAGAAATTCTTCTGCTTGACTTATATACCAAGGAGGTCACTGATTAAGAGAAAAATTCTATACACCAAATTTTTAGTGCAACACTTTTTATGATAGATAAAGAGGAAAACACCTATAGATTGAAAAATGAATAAATAAGCTGGGATATCTTAAAGTGTTGGAATATGATTGCCCTGTCAAAAATGACAAATATGATGAATACAGAGAAGTATAGAGAGACTTACATGAATGATGAAAAACTAAAGTAAGCAGAGCCAAAAAATATATACATAATGACTACAACAATGTAAATGAAAAGAATAACCACAAAATAATTGAAAATAAATGTTACAAAAATTACAAAGAACAAGCTTGTCCCCAAAGAAGAGATGGGAAAAAATTTCTCCCCTCAATTCTTTGTATAGATGTATTGAAGGTCCACCATAGTTAGACTTTTTTTGATATATTGGTCAGGTTCGCTGACTTTTTTTTTCCCTTTTCCCTTTCTATTAATTTTTTATTTTTTTCAAAAAGTATTTGCTATTAAAAATATCTCACTATTACTAGATAACTTTCTGACAGAGGGAGGGGTGAAGGAAGGAAAAGAGGGCGAAGAATGTAAATCCAAAACCTTGCCAAAAGATGATTGGTAAAACCTACTGTTTCCTGTTAGTGGAAAAACAAATACATAAAAACATTTAAATTGAAAAAAGAATGAAATAAAATGCATTAGATTCTCAAAATGAAAGCATAGCTCATGAGAGGGTGTTGGAAAGTAATAACAGGACAAATTTAGGCAATATAAAAAAACAAATTTAAAAAAAAAAAGATAACTTCAGACTACTTTAACTTACTAACTAACCTGCCCTCCTTCCTATTTTGGGGGTTTGGGTTTGCAAGGCAGTGGGGTTAAGTGACTTGTCACACTTGTCACACACAGCTAGGTAATTATTATGTATCTGAGGTCAGATTTGACCTCAGGTTCTTCTTACTTCAGGGCCAGAACTCTATCCACTGTACCACCTAGCTGGCCCAATCCTTCCTTTTCAAACTGCAGGACTGTGTCAATGAAGCTGAATTACCATAAAAAGGTATTTATGTGTATGAAATAAATATTCTAAAGCTATTCCTTGGACTAATAAGGTGAAATTTATTATGAATCAAGCCTCATAATACAGCAAGTCTTTAGAATTTACTAATAGGTCAGAGAGCAAGTTCCACAAATTTGAATGCAACTTTTTTTGCTTTGTTGGCAGTATCATGGAAGATGGTTCCAAATTAGCCAAAAACAAAAACAACAGTAGCAACAACAACCCCAGCAACAAGCCACTTAGAGAAGTAAGATACAGGGCTTCTCTAGCGTTAGTCTGAAGTGCAGCTGCAGGATCATAAGATCATGAATTCAAAACTGGAAGAGTTCTCAAAGTCATCTAGTCCAACCTTTTCATTTTACAAACGAGGAAACTAAGGCCAAAATGGGCAGTGACTTGCCCAATGTCACACAAGTTTCAACAGGGTTGGGATTCAGTGCAAGTCCTCTTATTCTGAAGTCAGATAATTCAAAATTGTTCTGAATCTTTCTGTTCTACCTTGTAGCTATTGCTGCTAAGCCCTGTAAAGAATTTATGCTCTTTCAGCATAAATAATTCATTCTTTCAATAGACTTATTGCCATTTAAAAGTAAATTGCTCTTCCTACTCCTGAAATACTAGATTGTTTTCATTATTTTAAAAGTAACGTGACTAAAAGCTTTTTAATTGAGTCAGCCATGCAAGGCCAGGGAGCCAGGTGCTATCAATTGTTTGCCAAACTAGCAATCCTGGTCCATCGATTAACCATCATTTTATGAAGCTAAGGAGTGGTCTACTAAGACTATATTTCATTCTCTTCCAACATAGCTAATATAACAAGGTGTCAATCATCACCTTCCCTGCTGGCTTTTCTTTTCAATGGTTTTTATTGTGAACAATAAAGAGAAGAAGGAAAACCTCCTTTGAAGGGTCAAAAACAAATTTAAAACACTAAATATAAACATATATCTCAAATTCCAAATTATTTATACATCCTTTAGAAATTGTCAGGGCTGTCTTGAAACAACTTGCTAAAAAGAAAGCTCTTAGAGTCATTCAAAAATGGAGGGTTCGAAGGGACTAGGAGTAGAGATGTGGGTGTGTGGAGTTACCTTATAAGTACTGTGGCTTAGGTCCTGTATGAGTCAAAAGGAAGCAAACTGCTGAGAACTAGCAGAAAATAATGCTAATATTTTTTTTCTTATACAGTGATTGTTACTTATGAAAAATGAACAGTCAAATCTCAAGTATTGGAAACTATTCAGGAGACTCAAGCCTCATGTCCTAGTGATAACTTCAGTCTTCCAATCCTGAGAGATTTTCTTGTGAAGATCTCAAATAGAAAATATGAAATGAGCAAAACTTCTGATTTAAATTTTGCTCTGTTACAGATAGAAAATGATATTTTCTATGTGTAACATGTTTATACATACAAACTTATGTCATATTACTTGCTATCTAAGCATGGGAGAGAGGAAAAAGAAGGGAGAAAACTCTGCAAAAATGAATATTGAAAATTATCTTCACATATAATTGTAAAAATAAATAAATTCATTTTTTTAAAGAAAAGAAGGGGGCAGCTAGGTAGTGCAGTGGACAGAGCACTGGCCCTGGAGTCAGGAGTACCTGAGTTCAAATCCAGCCCCAGACACTTAATAATTACCTAGCTGTGTGGCCTTGGGCAAGCCACTTAACCCCATTGCCTTGCAAAAACTAAATAAATAAAAATAATATTTGTTTCTAATTTTATCACATTTTGGGGGGAGGGAGACTTAACTATTTTATATAGTATTTTACACCTAAAGGAAAAAAATGTTCAGTATAATACAGTCTTAGTGCAGTTTTAAGCACTAAGACTTTTGGCACACCCTAGAAACAAAGCAGTTAACTAGACTGGAGCTCTACCATTTAAGAGACAACATTTACCATCATCTACTTGGACTATCAAACCTCATGGAATTAAAACCGAATCAAGAATTCACATGATGCAGTCCTATACAACACTGAAAAAATTATATGAGGTTTGTGTGATTTGAGGGGCTTTTACTAGGAGAAGTAGGATAACATTTCAACAAATCTATCCTTTGGAAATTGCCCTGGCATCCTATGGCAAATAAAAGAGAAATTCTTTAAAATCCTTGATTCAGAACTTGAAAAGTATGTCTCTTACAAATATTTACCTAACACCATTAAGAGAGAATTCAAATTCTTCCTCTTCACCCCCCTTTCCCGGCTCCCCCCTTCCACCACCACCACCACCATGTGTTCAAATACTTGAGAATAAATTCTTCTCCTTTTAACAGCAGTCCTGGCAGCTCCCAACTCCAGTCTGCACTCTGTGTGAAAACCACTGTAAAAATTACTATAATCATCTTCATCAATTAATTTTCACTGAAGGCCCATGGGATACATGGCATTGCTATATAAATATTTCCACTATAATCATTATATTTGGGTGATTCTGCTTGACAGAATTAAATGAATATTTATTATATGTTGAAATCTAAACTCT